>NW_016811909.1:6399-10739 GCF_001698545.2 Rhinopithecus bieti
AAAAAAAAAAAAAAAAAAAAAAACCCACTGAAATCCAAAGGGCATCAGCCTAATGGCTAAGGTCAGCATGACCATAAACCACAGATAATATCTCCAACCAGAAACATTCCAAGCCCCTCCCCGACCAGAGGCATTCCAGTCCCCAGATTACCTCTCTTTTGGCCAGAGAGATGTCAGCCCCAAGATAATCTCCCCTACAACCAGAGACATTCCAACCCCACCATAAACTTCTCTCCCACACAGAAACATTCCAAGCTCTCTCACCAATAAATATTCTTAGCTTGTAAGAGAGAGCACTCCTGATCGAAATTGGTCAGAAGCCTCTCTCAAGTTTATTTCTCTAGAATAAACCTGTCTTTAGCTGTTGAGCTGCATTTCATGTTTATTTCCTCTTTCTTTAACTTTTACAGACTATGAGCTAGGACTTCTCATATGTCACTTCATTTGATCCATGTATCAACCTTGGGATCATTACCATTTTTATTAAGTCTCAGAAAGGTTAAATAATTTCCACAAGTTCATAGGATGGTAGTGGAGGAGCTGGGAAGAGCTAACCTACAGCCTTCCCACTGCAAATCCCAGGCCCTGTTCAACATATATGCACTATATTAAACCCATCTGTGTGGAAAACAAGGAAAGCACTAACATTCCTTGGGTAAAACGTTGTGAAAATGTAAGTCAATACCGTTAGACAGTAGTTAAGTTCTCTGTGTTCTAATTTTTTAACTGTAAAAGTGGAGCTAATTTACTTCCTGGGGTTTCCATGGGGATTAAATAAGTTAATATGTATTAAGTACTTTCAACAGCACCTGGTATATAGCAGTATTTTGTAAGTCACTGTTGTTTTTATATTATTATTACCATTTTGTCAAACAAAAGAGACTTTGTATGCTGGCCTTGGCCTCAGGGAAGCTGCGAAACTCTTAAACTTTTTCAGGCTTTCACTTCTACATCATTAAAGTGTGAGATTGGGAGGTTCATGTTTTGTTTTGTTTTGTTTTCCAAGATGGTGGACAGGAGGCAGTGTTAGCATGCCTCTTCCACTTGGAAGGACAGAATGGTGGGTAGAGATTCACAGTATGAAATTTTTTTCCAAGAACCACCAAAGAAAATTACCAGGGAAAGCAAAGGAATTCACAGAACATTTAAAATAAGTGGTAGGCCACAGCCTACTCTCTAAGACAGGAAAAAACCATAAGATTCCAGAGTGTGAGGTGAGAACTGGTCTCCAAGTACACAACCCCACTGGGGAATCTGAAAATAGAGACCATGAGAGAAGGCCTTAAACTTTCCCAGAGCTGGAACAGATAAAGGGAGTGGCATGAAATATAAAAGTGGAGACAGCAGCAAAAGGAAGCGCCTCGTAGGCATTCCCAGTCTCCAGTGCAAGCCCAGGGAAACCATTCCTTGAGCTATAACTTACAGGGACCCTCATGAAAGCAGACCAACAAAGTTTACCTCATCAGAAAGGAGTCACAGGGTGAAAGAAGCTCCCAACTGAATTCAGTGATACAATTTCAGGGTGGGGATGAATTCCCTTGAAAAGAACCAGGGACTGAGTGGGAAGTGCACTGCAGATAAGAGTGCAGGACCTGGGCGCTTAGCCTTGCAGATATATTGGGAGTGGCATGGTCTGAAAACCATGCTTGCTATCTCCACAGGGAAGCATGGCCTAAGGCAGGTCTAAGTTCTGTGCACAGGCGACCTAGATCTAAACCCAGTGCTGTTAGTGAGGCACTGTTGGGGCCAGACTAGCTTCGTCAACTGCATGGGACCTGGGTAAGGCTTACTACTGCCGGCTACCCCCTACTGCCTTTGTGAACTCTTCTGCACAGCAGACACAGTTAAACTCACCTCTGGAACATTACCCTCAGTGACCCAAGAAACACTCCCTCCCCCATCCCCCACAGTGGCCAAGGTAGGACCTGGCCAAGAAGAGTAGGAGCTCGGACCCATCTAACCCTGCCCCACCTTGTGGTATTCTTCCACCCGCCCTGGTAGCTCAGCCCAAATGACATTAAGTTTGGGGAGCTTTATGGGCCTGCTCATCTTTAGAAATCAGAATATTTCCCCTGGACAACTTGGGCCAAACTCAAATCCCATTGCTACTACCATAGCTGGTGCTCTCTTGGAAGTGCCACCTCCTGGCTGAAGGCCCTTACCTCTCAGCAGAATAACACTGCACGCAGGAAGGAGAAGAAGGCTGCATGATGCATGATCTCAGCTAACACCACTACCTGGGGCAACCTGGCTAACCAGAGGTCCTGAGTCTGTCCACATGACAAGTTCACTACTAGTATAACCAGCATTTGAGAAAGCCAGCATACTAAGCCTATATACAATCAAGAATCTCACAGGGTCTATGTCACTCCTCTGCCACCTCCGTCAGAGAAGTTGCTGGTAACCACTCCTGGGAGACTTGAAGACAGGTCACATTACTGGATTCCTTGCAGACATTCCCCAGAACCAGCCCAGAGCCTGGTAGCCCCACTGTGAGGACAGACGCGGAAGAGCTATAACAATTACTGCAGTCTGGGGTGTGGTTCCAAGATGGACAAAAAGGAACAGCTCCAGTCTAGAGCTCCCACCATGAGCGACACAGACGACAGGTGATTTCTGCATTTCCAACTGAAGTACCAGGTTCATCTCACTGGGGCTTGATGGATAGTGGGTGCAAGAGAGTGGGTGCAGCCCAAAAAGTGTGAGCAGAAGCAGGGCGAGGCATCACCTCACCTGGGAAGCACAAGAGGTCAGGGAATTCCCTTTCCTATTAAAGTGAAGCTGTGACAGACAACACCGGTAAATCGGGTCACTCACAACCTAATACTGCACTTTTGTAATGGTCTTAGCAAATGGCACACCAGGAGATTATATCCCGTGCCGGGCTCAGAGGGTCCCATGCCCACGGAGCCTCGCTCATTGCTAGCACAACAGTCTGAGTTCAAACTGCAAGGTGGCAGCGAGGCTGGGTGAGGGGCGCCCACCATTGCTAAGGCTTGAGTAGGAAAACAAAGCGGCCTGGAAGCTTGAACTGGGTGGAGCCCACCACAGCTCGAGGAGGCCTGCCTGTCTCTGTAGACTCCAACTCTGGAGGCAGGGCATAGCCAAACGAAAGGCAACAGAAACCTCGGCAGACTTAAATGGCCCTGTCTGACAGCTTTGAAGAGAGTAGTGGTTCTCCCAGTACAGAATCTGAGATCTGTGAACAGATAGACTGCCTCCTCAAGTGGGTCCCTGAACCCCGAGTAGCCTAACTGGGAGGCACCCCTCAGTAGGGCCAGACTGACACCTCACACAGCTAGGTAACCCTCTGAGACAAAGCTTCCAGAGGAATGATCAGGCAGTAACATTTGCTGTTCAGCAACATTCGCTGTTCTGCAGACTCCGTTGCTGATATCCAGGCAAACAGGCTCTGGAGTGGACCTCCAGCAAACACCAACTGACCTGCAGCTAAAGATCCTGACTGTTAGAAGGAAAACTAAAAAACAAGAAGGACATCCACACCAAAACCCCATCTGTACATCACCATCACCAGACCTAAGGTAGATAAAATAAAAAAGATGGGGAAAAAACAGAGCAGAAAAGCTGAAAATTCTAAAAGTCAGAGGACCTCTCCCCTCCAAAGGAAGTCAGCTCCTCGTCAGCAACAGAACAAAGCTTGACAGAGAATGATTTTGATGAGTTGAGAGAAGAAGGTTTCAGACGATCAAACTTCTCCAAGCTAAAGGAGGAAGATAGAACCCAGGGCAAAATAGCCAAAACATGGAAATAAGATTAGATGAATGGCTAACCAGAATAACAAGTGTAGAGAATTCCTTAAATGACCTGATGGAGCTGAAAACCATGGGACGAGAACTAAGTGATGAATGGACAAGCTTCATTAGCTGATTCAATCAACTGTAAGGAAGGCTATCAGTGATTGAAGATCAAATGAATAAAATGAAATGAGAAGAGAAGTTTAGAGAAAAAAAGAGTAAAAAGAAACTAACAAAGCCTCCAAGAAAAATGAGACTATGTGAAAAGAACAAATCTACATCTGTTGGTGTACCTGAAAATGACGGGGAGAATGGATCCAAGTTGGAAAACACTCTGCAGGATATTATCTAGGAGAACTTCCCCAGCCTAGCAAGGCAGGCCAACATTGAAATTCAGGAAATATAGAGAAGACCACAAAGGTACTCCCTGAGAAGAGCAACTCCAAGACACATAATTCTCAGATTCACCAAAGTTGAAATGAAGGAAAAAATGTAAAGGGCAGTCAGAGAGAAAGGTCGGGTTACTCACAAAGGGAAGTCCATCAGACTAACAGCAGATCTCTTGGCAGAAAATCTACAAGCTAG
>NW_016811910.1:0-983 GCF_001698545.2 Rhinopithecus bieti
TAAAACTACTGGTGTTCCTGAAAAGAAGGAGAAATTTAAAAGTCTAGAAAACCTATTTGAGAGAATATGTGGAAAAAAAAAAAAAAAACTTACCTGCCCTTGCTAGAGATCTAGACATCCAAATACAAGAAGATAAAAATAACACCTGAAAAAATCTTCACAAAAAGATTATCACCTAGGCACATAGTCATCAGGTTGCCTAAAGTCAAGATGAAGGAAATAATCTTGAGAACTGTGAGACAAAAGCATCAGTTAACTTATAAAGGAAAACCTATCAGATTAACAGTAGGTTTCTCAGCAGAAACCTTACATGCCAGAAGGCATTGGGGTTCTATCTTTAGCCTCCTTAAACAAAATAATTGTCAGCCAAGAATTTTGTATCCATTAAAACTAAGCTTCATAAATGAAGGAGAAATAAAATATTTTTTGGATAAACAAATGCTGAGAGAATTTGCCACTACCAAGTCAGTACTACAAGAAATGCTAAAAGGTGTTCTAAAAATCTTGAAACAAAAATTTGAAATACACCAAAATAGAACCCCTTATAGCATAAATATCATAAAGCCTATAAAGCAATAACAGAATAAAAAAACAAGGCACTTAGGCAATAACTATCATAATGAATAGAAGAGGACCTCACATCTCAATACTAACATTGAATGTAAATGAACTAAATGTTCCACTTAAAGGATACAGAATAGCAGAATGAATAAAATCCACCAACCAAGTACCTGCTGTCTTCAAGCGACTCACCTAATACGTAAGGACTCAAACAAACTTAAAGTAAAGCAGTGGAAGAAGGTATTACATGCAAATAAAACCAAAAGCATGCAGGAATAGTTATTCTTATACCAAGCAAAACGGACTTGAAAGCAAGAACAGTGAAAAAATGCAAAGAAGGACACTATATTATGATAAAAGGATTAATCCAACAGGAAAATATCACAATCCTAAATATACATGCATCTAACACTGGAGTTCCT
>NW_016811911.1:0-893 GCF_001698545.2 Rhinopithecus bieti
TTCTGTAGGTTGCCTGTTCACTCTGAGACAGGGTTTCACCGTATTAGCCAGGATGGTCTCTCGGCCTTCCAAAGTGCTGGGATTTCAGGCTTGAGCCACCACGCCCAGCCTCCTTTGGTATTTTAAACATGCCATGCCATTCTCGTGGCCTGTAAGTTTTACACTGAAGTCTGCTTCTAAACACATGGGAGCTCCATTGTATGTTATTTTTCTGTTTTTTATTGCTGCTTTTAGGATTCTTTCTTTATCGTTAACATCTGGGAGTGTGACGCCTTGAGGTAGTCTTCTTTGGATTAAATCTGCTTGGTGTTCTATACCTTTCCTCTATTTTGAGACTGATACCTTTCTCTTGGTTTGGGACATTCTCTGTTATTTTCACTTTCTATGATCCCATCTAGGTTCATGGGAGGAAGAGGTAAAAATGTACACATACATGTATACAGAAGAGAGAGAGCGCTCCACATCAGTAATATTTTATACATAAGTTATTTTCCCCACTAGCAACAAGTAACCCAATTATTGTCCTAGAATCTGATCAATCAGTTAGTGACATTCGTATTTGTGGACTGTAGTTATATGTGCTATGTGTGTGTTTTTATGTTAGGGGTGTGTGTGTGTGTGTGCTGCTTTGTATAGAGTTTTAATGCACCTTTCCTTTGTAACCTACATTTATTGTCATCAAGACCTGGTTCTAAGCTCTGTGCTAGGCACCATGTGCTCTGCTCTAATAAAAAATCCTTCTTACTTTTCCGAAAACTCCAGACAGGTGTTCATTCATGAGCAATCAACTTAGCCTTGGGTCATTGTCATAGTAGTAAAGGTATGAGGTAGTCATTTTTGATAAAGAAATTAAAAATATCGGCCGGGCGCGGTGGCTCAAGCCTGTAATCCCA
>NW_016811912.1:0-274 GCF_001698545.2 Rhinopithecus bieti
GTGTCTGTGTGTGTGTGTGTCTGTGTGTGCTGTGTGTGTTGTGTGTGCTGTGTCTGTGTGTGGTGTGTCTGTGTGTGTGGTGTGTCTGTGTGTTGTGTCTGTGTGTGTGCTGTGTCTGTGTGTGGTGTATGTGTGTGTGTGTGGTGTGTCTGTGTGTGCTGTGTCTGTGTGTGTGTGCTGTGTCTGTGTGTGTGCTGTGTCTGTGTGTGGTGTATGTCTGTGTGTGTGGTGTGTCTGTGTGTGTGCTGTGTCTGTGTGTGTGCTGTGTCTGTGT
>NW_016811913.1:0-1097 GCF_001698545.2 Rhinopithecus bieti
GAATTTTGTTTATTTATTTATTTATTTATTTATTTAGAGACAGAGTCTGGCTCTGCCGCCCAGGCTGGAGTGCAGTGGCGTAATCTCGGCTCACTGCAAGCTCCACCTCCCGGGTTCACGCCATTCTCCTGCCTCAGCCTCCCGAGTAGCTGGGACTACAGGCGCCCGCCACCTCGCCTGGCTAATTTTTTTGTATTTTTAGTAGAGACGGGGTTTCACCGTGTTCGCCAGGATGGTCTCGATCTTCTGACCTCATGATCTGCCCACCTCGGCCTCCCAAAGTGCTGGGATTACAGGGGTGAGCCACCGCGCCCGGCCAGGACTTCTTTATTAAGTGTGTGTGTGTGTGTGTGTGTGTTTAATTAAAGGCAGTGATGTTAACTGCCTTGCAAAGGGAGTTTCTCCTAAGGTTGCTGTTGCTAAGGAACTGTTGCTATGGGCACCATTGCTAAGGAATGTTGCTAAAGACAATGTTTCTAAGGATATTGCCAAGAGCTTTGTTGCCAAGGGTGCTGTTGCTACGAGGATTGTCGCCAAGGGAATTGTATTAGGTTGCTACAAAGGTGATTACGGTTTTTGCCAGTGAAATGGCAAAAACCTCTGTTACCTTTGCATCAACCTAATAGTTAGGGACATTGTTGCTGCATATAGTGTTGCAATGGATTTTGCTCCTAGGGCCCCTTAGATAAGGGTGTTGTTGCTAAGATATGTTTGCCACACATACTGCCACCAAGGACATAGTTGCTACTGCCACTGTAGCTAAATGCATGGCTGATATGGCCATTATTGCTCTGGTCACAATTACAATAGCCACTCTTGCAGAAGGAGCAGTTCCTATGACCACTGTTGCTAAAGACATTGTTATTAAGTATGTTGCTATTAATGGAACTTTTTCAAAGAGTGCGGTTGCTGAGCACATTTTGCCAAGTTTTTGCCAATGATATTGTTGGGAGGGCCCTTATGCTAGAGACATTGTTCTTAAGGGTGGTGTTGCAAGGAAGTTTTTGCTAAGGATGCATTTGCTAAATCAAGGTTGGATGGTCACTATTGCTAAGAAAACTGTTGCTAAAGGCAACATTGCTAGGAGCAAAGGTGCC
>NW_016811914.1:0-408 GCF_001698545.2 Rhinopithecus bieti
CCCCGCACTTGCGGGGAGCGCCCATGGCGGTGCTGGGTGAAATTGGGGCGCGGAGACCTCACCTGGACTCGGAGGCTCGCGGCAGGCCCGGCCACTCCGGCTGTTGTCGGCGCCGAGGCTGGTCGCGCCCACAGCTTCTAGTTCCCGGCAGGATTCCTCCTGGAGCTGCGCTGGGAGCCTCCGGGCGCGGGTTCCTCGACCCCCGCCCCCAAGTTTTCTCTGCAGCCTGAAGTCGGAAAGGACGGATGGAGAGTGGATCCTCCAGGTGGTGGGAAAAGCTGAGCGCGGCGGGCTTAGCTATGACGAAGCTACGATTTCCCGGGCCCATGGGGGCTGTGGGGCTCCTGGGCCCCCAGCCTGGCCCTTGGGGAGAAGAAGCCTTGGGGTGGAGGAGGGTATGGGGCGCAA
>NW_016811915.1:0-2208 GCF_001698545.2 Rhinopithecus bieti
CATTTCACATTTTTCCATAATGCTACTTAACGTTTACACTTACTAGTTTAATAGCTGCTTATCAAGTAAACTAATTAATGTAACTATTATTCTATTGCTAAAGTTTTAGGCCCCTATAATGTTTTACTATCCCAAATAATGCTTTAATGCCCATACCACAGACTAGTTCTTTAGGAGAGATTTCTAAAAGTAAAATAAACAAGTCAAAGACAATGAATCATTTTATGGATCTTAAAAACAGTTTTTAAAATTGCTTTCAAAAAAGGACTGCCCCCGCCTACAATGCTACCAGAAACATTTAAGACTACATTGCACCAATCTCTCTCCACACAGAATACTAAGTTTTCAGTTGCTATGTGGGCAGAAGATAACACACTTCACTGCTAATAATTGTCAAAATTTAACAGATAATCCTTTTTTAAAAATAAATTTGTTTTAAATCTGTTTTCTTGGTTAGATATGTTGGCTCACACCTGTAATCCCAGCACTTTGGGAGGCCAAGGCAGGCAGATCACTTGAGCCCAGGAGTTGACTAGCCTGGGCAACACGGTGAAACCCCACCTCTACAAAAGATACAAAAATCAGCCAGGCATGGTGGCACTCACCTGTGGTCCCAGCTACTTGGGAGGCTGAGGTGGGAGGATCAACCTGAGCCCAGGAGGTCAAGGTTGCAGTGAGCCAAAATCATGCCACTGCACTCCAGCCCGGGAAACAGAGTGAGACCCTGTCTCAATCAATCAACAATCAATCAACCAATGTTTTCTTATTAATAAAGTATAATAAAGACATTAAAATTTGTAGTTACAATTATTTTAATCATTGAGATTTTTTGAAACTACCTTAAAATGCAAAAAAGTGCTTTATAAACATCTACACTTCCAAAACATCAAATTAACAATTGTTAATATTCAGTTATATTTTCTCCAAGTCTTTAATCCTGTAAAGAAATAAAACATTACAGTTAAATTAGTCTGCAATCTTGCGCCCCAACTCCTCAGAGGTAACAACTATCATGGGTTTGGTATCTATCCTTCCAGCACATTCTTTTTAAATTATTCTAAAATATTTGTGCTTATCTGCAAACAAAAGATACAATATTTGGTTTGTATGTTTAAAATATTTTATAACTATCATATGTATATGTTTTAAATCTTGCTTTACTAGATATCACTTTTGATATTTTGCCATGCTAATTTATGCCTTTTAATGCTGCATAAAATTACAGTGGAGAACCATATATTTATCTATTACCCATATGGTGGGATTATTTTTATTTTTAAAATTTTTTAGAGACAAGGTCTTGCTCTGTTGCCCAGGCTGGAGTACAGTGGCTCAATCACAGCTCAATGCAGCCTCAAACTTGTGGGCTCAAGTGATCTTCCCACCTTAGCCTCCCAAGTAGCTAGGACTACAAGCACATTCCACCATGCATAGCTAATTTTTATTTTTTATTTTTGTAGACACAGGGTCTTGCTATGTTGCCCAGGGTGGTCTCAAACTCCTGGCCTCAAGTGATCCGTCTGCTTTGGCCTCCCAAAGCACTGGGATTGTAGGTGTGAGCCACTGTGCCCACCCCATATGGTGAGATTTTAAGGTTACTGTCTATTTTTTACTATTGTACAAACAATGCTGTAAGTGAAGAGCCTTACATATTTTGTCTTCTTGGGCACATTTATAAATTTTTCTGGAGTAGTAGTTCTCAAAGTGTGCTCTATGGAGTTCCTGGAAGTCTTGAGACCCTGTCAGGGGACTCTGAGCATCAAAACATTTTTTATAATACTAAATACATTATGAGCAAATATATTATTTGCTCTTTATTCTCATTCCCTAAGGAGTACACAATGGTTGTGTACATTTTAAAGAAAGTAACTATATTTTCCAAAACAAAAAATAATTTAGTGAAAAGAATGATATTTTAGCGTTTTGCATATCTCTTTGTCGTCTAGCTTGATTTTTTTTAACACTGTGCATTGATCACTGGGAAAATGTTGGTTCACTAAGTTATGCGGATTTTCTAAATGTTGACACACTTCATTATGCAATATCAAACAGTTATACTCATGAATATCACCATTAATCTCAAAAGAAAAATTATTTTGGGTGAGCAATGGAAATTTTTCAGAATCCTGACTTGTGTGTGAAAGCTCGAATTTTATCATTGGCAACATATACTGTCAGTTATTTTTTTGAAGTGATAGGGATACTGCA
>NW_016811916.1:0-961 GCF_001698545.2 Rhinopithecus bieti
CTCTATCTTGGAGTGAATGCTGTTGTAATCATCCTTTCCAGCCTATTTCTGGAAAACAGCAATCAGGGACTCTCTGTAGGGCTGGAGATTTTGCCATGTTGGAGTTGAATGAGTCACCGAGAGCAGGTTTTACTGGACCTGTGTAAATAACCATATTGCCATAAGAATATTTACAAATAGTTTTTGAATTCTGGAGGAATTGAGTAGTAAGAAAAAGCAAACATTTCCATCTTAGTTTACAAAAGTATACTTCACAAAATTATTATAAACTATAGATAGTTTAATAGATAAAATTTTCAATTTTTTTTCATTTTTTGAGAAAGGGTTGTGCCCTGTTGCACAGGCTGGAGTGCAGTGGTGCAAACACGGCTCCCTGCAACCTCTGCCTCCTGGCTCAAGTGATCCTCCCACCTCGGCCTCCAAAGTAGCTGGGACCACAGGCACGTGCCACCATGCCCAGCTAATCATTTTGTTTCTGTTTTTGTAAAGACAGGATTTTGCCATGTTGCCCAGACTGGTCTTAAACTCCTGGACTCAAACGATCCTCCTGCCTTGGCTTCCAAAGTGAGCCACCGCACCCCACCAGAAAATTTTCTTAAATGTGGAAAACCAAACATTTAGGTAAAAAACAAATATAGCTTTATTTTCTTAATTTCTTTCAGAAACCTGGTCTCCTATATTTTCCCAGGTTGGTCTTGAGCTCCTGCACTCAAGGGATCCTCCTGTCCCAGCCTCCGAAAGTGCTGAGATCAGAGGTGTGAGCCACTGCACCCAGCCCAAGAATAAATAAAGAATAAATAAAGTTTTAAATGAAGGTCATAAAACATTATTGGTTATTTAGCCTCATATAATTAATGTTTGTTCTGCTTGATCTTGATAATCAGTTGCATGAACCCATCAGTTTGCATTAGAGTTTTGAAAAATAATTTATTTAGTTCATTGATCTGAAAGTTATTACAAA
>NW_016811917.1:0-1927 GCF_001698545.2 Rhinopithecus bieti
ATTTCCTTTATCTGCGTAGGCCTCAATGCGATCCAAAGAAACCCTTCATAGTTTCTTCAAATACAGTGTTACTGGACTGCTCCACAAAACATAAGTGTAACTCTGTGAGATGAATTCAACATCACCAAGACGTTTCTAAGAAAGGTTCTTTCTAGTTTTCATCTGGGAATATTCCCTCTTCACCGTAAGCGTCATTGCACTAAGAAGTATCCTATTGCATATTTCCAGAAAACTGTGTTAGCAAACTGATCACTGAAGGGAAACGTGTAACTCTGTGAGTTGCATTCATACATCAAAGTGCATTTTCCCAGAAGGCTTCCTTCCAGTTTTTATCTGAAGGTATTTCCTTTTTCACTGTAGCCCCCAGTGAGCTCCCAAATATCACTTTGCAGAATCCACAACAACAGTGTTGGGAAACTGTTCCAAGAACGGTATGGTGGATCCCTGTGTGATGAAGTCTCACATCAGAAAGTAATCTCTCAGAAAGATTCTCTCTAGTTATTATCTGAGGATATTTCCTTTTTCACCATCGGCCCCAATGGCTTTTAAATATCACTTTGCAGGTTCCAAGAAAAGAGTGTTAGCAAACTGCTTCCTGAGGACTAAGGTGTAACTCTGGGACATGAATTCTCAGATCACAAAAAAGTTTCTATGAAAACTTCTTTCACGTTTTTAATGGAGGATATTTCCTTTATCATCATAGGCCTAAATGCGATCCAAAGGAGCCCTTCTCAGGTTGCTCAAGGACAGTGTTAATGGACTGCTTCCCGAAACATAAGTGAAAATCTGTGAGACGAATTCACACATCACCAAGAAGTCTCTAAGAAAGCTTCTTTCTGTTTTTCATCTGAGGATATTTCCTTTGTCAGCCTATGCCTCAATTCGATTCAAAGAAGCCCTTCTCAGGGCCCTAAAAGACAGTGTTAATGGACTACTCCATGAAACATCAATGTAACTCTGTGACATGAATTCAAACATCACCAAGAGATTTCTAAGGAAGCTTGTTTCTAGTTTTGATCTGAGGATATTTCCTTTGTCACCATAAGGTTCATTGCGCTAACAAGTATCCCATTGCGGAATTCCAGAAAACTGTGTTAGCAAACTGATCACTAAAAGAGAAACAGTTAACGTTGTGAGTTGCATTCAAACATTGCAATGCGGTTTTTCAGAAGGCTTCTTTCCAGTTTTGATCTGAGTATATTTCCTTTTTCACCATAGCCCTCAATGAGATCCCAAATATCACATTCCAGAATCCACTACAATAGTGTTAGCACAGTGTTCCAAGAAGGAAAGGGTGGCTCTCGGTGTGATGAAGTCATAATTCAGAAAAAATTTCTCAGAAAGCTTCTCTCTAGTTATTATCTGAGGATATTTCCTTTTTCACCTTGGCCACAATGAGCTCCCAAATATCACTTTCCAGATTCCACAAAAAGTGTGTTAGCAAACTGCTTCCCGAGGACTAAGATGTAACTCTGTGAGATGAATTCACAGACCACAAGGAAGTATCTCTGAAAGCTTCATTCACGTTTTTAACTCATGACTTTTTTAATGTGCGTAGGCCTCAATGCCATCCTAAAAAGCCCTTCTCAGGTTCCTAAAAGACAGTGTTAATGGACTGCTCCATGAAACTTAAGTGTAACTCTGTGAGATGAATTCACACATCAGCGAGAAGTTTCTAAGAAAGCTTCTTTCTAGTTTTCATCTGAGGGTATTTCCTCTGTCACCTTGGATTCATTGCACTAAGAAGTATCCAATTGCAGATTTCGAGAAAACTGTGTTAGCAAACTAAACAGTGAAGAGAAACGTGTAACTCTGTGAGTTGCATTCACACATCGCAGTGCAGTTTCTCAGAAGACTTCTTTCTAGTTTTGATCTGAGGACATTTCCTTTTTCTCCACAGCACTCAAAGAGCTCTGAAATATCACAT
>NW_016811918.1:0-1055 GCF_001698545.2 Rhinopithecus bieti
TGGAAGAGCAAAGAGCCTAGAATAGCCCAAGTGACTTATATTTATTTTTGTTCCTTAAATGTTTTAAACAAAACGAAAACAAACATTTAAAGTATACGGCCTGATGTTATAAGATACATACATAAAGCTGGCCTTTGGTGTTTGTGGGTAAATCTACAGATTTAACCAACTGTGTGTTAAAATATTTAAAATAAAATTAAAAAAGCAATACAACAATAAAAAATACAAATAAAAGAATACAGTGTCACAATTATTTACATTATATGAGGTATTATAAGTAATCTAGAGATGATTTAAAGTATATGGAAGGACATGTGTACGTTATATGCAAACACTGCCATTTCATATTAGGAACTTGAGTATCTCTCTGTAAATTTTGATATTCACAAGATAGCCTGGAACCAATCCTCTGTAGATAAATAGGAACAACTAAATAGGAAAATGGTTACTGTGGTTCAACAAATTAACACATTCATCCTCTCAAATAGTTGCCTGTTTTATTCCCTCTGTGGCAGGAGAAGCTATATTCATTTATCAACAATCCTGAATACAATACACTATTATTAACTATCGTCCTTATGTTGTACATGTTTTGACTCATTCATGTTTGCTACTTTGTATCTTTTGATCAACATCTCCCATTTCTTCCCCTTAATCTGTCCCTGATAACCCCGTTTTACTTTTTATTTCTGTACATCTGACCTTTTATTTCTTTTAGATTCCACATATAAGTAAGATCATCCAGTATTTTTCGGTTTCTGGCTTATTTTACTTAGTACAGTGTCTTCTAAATCCATCAATGTTGTGGCAAATGGCAGAATTTCCTTCTTTTTTAAGGTTGAATATTCCATTTTAAAAATACAGATATACATACATACATATATGTGTGAGTATATGTATGCTTATATTTATACATATAAAATGGATTATATTCCATATATAAATATATGTGTATAAAAATGCACATATAAGTGCATATATATTTATATATGTCTATTTATACATATATGTATATATGTATATATTTATATATAACATGTATTTTATAAATATAT
>NW_016811919.1:0-1058 GCF_001698545.2 Rhinopithecus bieti
AATGGCGTGAACTCGGGAGGTGGAACTTGCAGTGAGCCGAGATAGCACCACTGCACTCCAGCGTGGGCGACAGAGCAAGACTCCGTCTCAAAAAAAAAAAAAAAAAAAAAAAATGAGATAAATATTTTCCAGGTCAGGTGCAGTAGCTCATGCCTGTAGTCCCAGCACTTTGGTAGGCTGAGGCGGGTGGATTGCCTGAGTTCAGGACTCTTGAGACCAGCCTGGTCAACATGGCAAAACTACCTCTCTACAAAAAATACAAACGTAAGCTGGGCATGGTAGGGTGCACCTACAGTCCTAGCTACTCGTGGAGCTGAGGTGGAAGGATCGCTTTGCACCTGGGAGGCAGAGGTTGCAGTGGGTTGAGACTGGGTCACTGAATTCCAGCCTAAGTGACAAAGAAGACCCTGTCACAAAAAATAAATCAATATTTTCCATGCTGAAAAAAATAGTAATAATAATGAGAAAATAACCACTGAAACAGAATATTTTATCTTGTTGTATTTTATCTATTTACTTTCTTTGAGATGGAGTCTCGCTCTGTCACCAAGCTGAAGTGCAGTGGCATGATTTTGGCTCCCTGCAATCTCCCTCTCCTGGGTTCAAGTGATTCTCCTACCTCAGCCTCCAGAGTAGCTGGCGCACAACACCACACCGGCTTATTTTTGTATTTTTAGTGGAGATGGGGTTTCACCATGTTGGCCAGGCTGGTCTTGAATTCCTGACCTCAAGTGATCTGCCTGCCTTGGCCTCCCAAAGTGCGGAGATTACAGGCGTGAGCCACTGCACCCAGCCTGAAACAGAATTTTTTTTTTTTTTGAGGCACAGTTTCGATCTTGTTGCCCAGGCTGGAGTGCAATGGCGCAATCTCAGCTCACCGCAACCTCCGCCTCCCGGGTTCAAGCGATTCTCCTGCCTCAGCCTCCCAAGTAGCTGGCATTACAGGCACGCACCACCACACCCGGCTAATTTTGTATTTTTAGTAGAGAAGGGGTTTCTCCATGTTGATCAGGCTGGTCTCGAACTCCTGACCTCAGGTGATCCACCTGCCTCAGCCT
>NW_016811920.1:0-1059 GCF_001698545.2 Rhinopithecus bieti
ATGGAGGAAGATTTCTCAAATCATTTCATAAGGCCTCTTTTACCCCTACCGAAAACCAGACAAAATATTATAAGAAAAGCATACTTCAGACTGATATTCTTTATGAAAAAAAGCACAAAAATCCTTAATCCTTAGTAAATTATAATCATCTAGATATAAAAAAGGTAGTACATTATAAAAAATAGATTTCAGAGTTTCATGACTGGCTTAACATTTGAAAATTTACTGTATAATCAGAATAAAGAATAAAACATCTAGTCATGTTTCAGTATAAACACATATTCATATGTGTGACAAAATTTAACACTTTTTATGATTTAAAAATCTCATAAAACTAGAAATAGAAGAAAATTGAGGAAATTGCCACAATATTATACAGATTACCTATGAAATAGCTGCAAATAATACCATAATCAATAATGAAAGACTGAATTATTATTCTGTAAGTTCTGGAATAAGGAAAGATGTCAGTTCTCACCACTTCTATTTAATATTGTTACTTAAGTCTAATAAAAGTCATACAGGTTACAAAAAATTAAAGCTGCCCTTATTTGGAGACAATATGATCTTGTAAATACAGTGTCCTAAAGAAACTTAAAAAAAAGTTATTAGAACTAACAAGTGAATTTTAAAAGATTGCAAAATACAAGTTCAACATTCAGAAATCAGTTTAAATCTATACCTCACAAAGAAACAATTGAAAAATAAAATTAAAAATACTATACCATTTATGCTATCATCTCAAAATATAAAACTCTTAGGACAAATTTAACAAAATACGTACAAGACCTCTAAACATAAAACTGCAATGCAGTGCTGAGAGAAATTAAAGGTCTAAATAAATTGAGAGATATACCATGTCCATGGATTGGTAGACGCAATACTGTTAATGGCAATTCTCCCACAATTGGTCTACATTCAACACCATCCCAATCAAAATTCTGGCAGGCTATTTGTTTAGAAACTGACGAAATATACACTTTAATATAATGAATTTTATTTTTTGTGAGTTATATACCAATAAAGTTGATTTTTGTAAAAATAATATGTATTTTACAT
>NW_016811921.1:0-2456 GCF_001698545.2 Rhinopithecus bieti
AATTAAGTGATATTTTAAAACATTGTGAAAACTGTTTTGCTATAGACTGAAACTCAAAATTCTACTTCTATAACTAAAATCTTCAGTCTCTAAATTTCTGAAAATACATTATTAATATATAATATCATAATATATTCTAATAAGAAAGTACATCAGACACTGTCTGCTTCAAGGCTGTGCTTGATGAGTCTTTGAACTCATAGCTTGTTACGGACAGTAGAGAAGAGAACAGCTGTGTTCTCAGCAGTTGTGTTTTTCCAAAGACCATGCCTCAAGGCAATGCAGGGGCACCTTTTAACTCATGAACAAATGTATTTGTTCATTAAACAACATCCAGACTCTGTAATCACAGCCCAGCAAAGAGCTTCATGACATATCTTTCCAACTATTTCATAGTCTAGTTTTCTAGGATATTCTCCTGAGAAAATCTTTAGGAAAAAAAGTGAATGATACATGGTTCATTCTATGTAGTGACTGAAGGTCTGTTTCTATAGCAACAATAACAGGCTAAATGTTAGAATTTGAAACATTCCATAGTTACTATTGCTCATGTTAACAACAAACTTTAGGGTAACTTCTGACCTTATAGTAGTGACTTTAAAAGAGTGAGTTGTTTTCAAGAATTTATTTTTTCTAAATCTGTGAACGTCAGGATATAAAGGAGAAATGTGTCTTCTGGCACCCCTTTTCCTTATCTGTTTCTCTACTTCAGACAAGTTTATTATTGTATTTCTGCTCATATTCTCCCAAATTGTAAATACAAAACTTTGAAACAATATAATTATGATATGTAATCAGGGCCAATCAATGCCCTTAAGTCAAAATGCATAGCATGATGAGATACTTCATATTGCCTAGTGTCTTAAAAAAATTATAACATCTGTTATTTCATTTAAGCCTCCCAATAATCCCTCCAAGTACATAAGACAGGTATTATAGTCACTCAATAGATGGGTATATAAGTTATGGTTGAGTGTCTTCCCTAAGATGTATTAAAAGCAGAGGCAGTTTTAGAATCTATGTTTTCTGCCTCTAAACTCTATACTGCCTCCAGTTTGTTTTCTTGATACTGTATTCATTATTATGGTCTAGGAAGTTGATGAATCTTAAATGCAATTCACAGTTTCACATCATGTGTTCACAGTTCCAAAATCATATTTATCTAAACCTCAAAGAAATACAGAAGTATAGTTAATATGATTAAAGCTAAATATCTCAGGCACTGGGCCAGTTGCTACCTTTTGCTTCTACATTCGGTCTACAAAACAAGCAAACTAAAATACCTGTAAATATTACATTAACATTTTCTTCAACATAGCTGTATTATTAAAAATCTAGTGGCATAATTATAAGAGAACTATCATACTCAGCAGCAAATTTTCTACATTATTTAACACATCTTCGATGAGCAGGTCAGAGTTGTATGCATATGATATAAGTGCAAAATATTCCTTTTATAAAATTAAACAAGAAAACCCAAGACTTGATCATTTTCAAAATTAGTCCAACTTGGTTAATTTGAGCAGCATGGCAAAAAGAGATTTGATTAAGCCCTTTTTATTTTTAATTTCAACTCTTATAGTAGTACATCCTTCTAAAATGCGTAAGTCTTCTGTTCAGGTTTTTAGTCAATGATCTAATCTGTCATTTTCATCTATGGAAGAATTCCAGGGGATACCAAAGAACTTACTAATCTATATCCATAGGGTAGAAAGGGACCTTTGGAATGGTGCAGTCTAGTTTGTTCTTAATGTGTTGTACTTAATCTAACATGAGCTTGTTGTAAGGTTATTTTATGTTCTCGCCTTGACATTTCCAAATTAGGCACCTTTAGAATTTACATTACTCCTTTTATTTCCCTGAGCTTTGTTGTAGTACACTGAAATATTGTAATATGTGATGACCTAAAATAGTTGCCATAGCTTCCCAAAGTGCCAGACAGAAATAGCTGAAGCCCTGACATCTTGATTGTTTCATTAAACAAAAATTCAAAGTAATGGCAGTTGCCAAAGAACATAAAATATTATTATAATATTGAAATTTTTTTTAAGTTTTAAAGACTTTTTTTTTTTGAGACGAAGTCTTGCTCTTGTCCCCAGGCTGGAGTGCGATGGCACAATCTTGGCTCACTGCAACTTCTGCCTCACGGGTTCAAGCGCTTCTCCTGCCTTGCCCACAACCCCCCGAGTAGCTGGGATTACAGGCGCCTGCCATCACGCCCGGCTAATTTAGTAGAGACAGAGTTTCACCATGTTGGCAGGCTGGTCTAGAACTCCTGACCTCTGGTGATCCACCTGCCTCAGCTTCCCAAAGTGCTAGGATTACAGGTGTGAGCCACCGCGCCCGGCCTTTAAGACTTTTTGATAACCATATCTCATATTGTGTAGGTAAATAACCCTGAAAATCATCTGCCTGCAATCACTAAGTTTTGTCTGTAGCTTCCTAATGCATATAGA
>NW_016811922.1:0-1055 GCF_001698545.2 Rhinopithecus bieti
CCAGGCAGTGCCGCGCGGGGCCGCTTACCTGTGGCTGCCGCCTCATCGGGGAACCTCGCGGGGCGGGGCGGGGGCCGAGGCCACCCGGCGGCGCGCCCCGAGCCGTGCAAGTTTGCAGGCCGGGGTGCGTGTGCGAGTGAGTGTGAGTGTGTGCCGGGGGAGGGGGGAGGAACAAAGAGCCAAGTAAACACGGCGAGTCCGTGTCGAGCAAAGCTCATAAATATTCAAGTCGCGTCCTAATCTCCCCAACACACACACGCGCACGCCGAGCCCCGCTCAGGCTCCGGCCGCCACGCCGCCACTCGCCAGCAGCGATCGCCAAAACTACTTACGCCCACCCGGCAGGTTCGCCCCGGGCGCGGGGCCCGAGGGGAGGACGGAAGGGGGGCTGTTTGCACTCCCCTCCCCTGGGCCGGCTCACGAAGGGGCCCCGTCCAGGCACCCTCCCAGTCATGCAGACCCTACATCGCTTAAGAGAAGACGCCAGGCTTGGGTCCCACGCGCCCTCGATCCCCCAAACCGTGCAGGACAGCGCAGGGGGCGGGCGAAGGGGAGCCCAGAAGGGGGTCTGCACGTGTGCTCACTCCCTCGCCCCCCGCCCCGGGGCAAACTCCAGCCTGGAAGATCCCGAGACCGGGAAGAGAGGACGATGGGCTCGGGTCCCCCAACCCCCTGGCCCCACAACACAGTCCCAGGCCCGGAGCCCGGCCCCCGGCCACCTACCTGGTGGCGCGCGAGTTCCACGGCAAGCGCCTCGGGCCGGCTCTGCAGCTCCATCCCGGCAACTTGGGCAGCACTTTGCGCTCACTTTGGCCCGGGCTCCCGGGAAGTTGCGCGGCTTCGCGGGAGCCAGAGCGGGCGCGGGCGGACGCTGCCTCCGGGCTCGGTGGGGGGGGACACGAGCCCCTCCCCACGGCCGAAAGGGAAGGGGCTGGCGAGGGGAAGAAAGGCTTCCGGGCGCCGCGGCGCCGAGCCCGCGGCTGCCCCAACTCCTCAGGCTGCCCGGTAAGTTGCGCCGGGTCCCCGGGCTGCCGGCGCGGCCCGGCGCATGGCCC
>NW_016811923.1:0-405 GCF_001698545.2 Rhinopithecus bieti
AATTTCTCACAAAGCTTCTTTCACTTTCTGATCTGAGGATATTACCTTTGTCACCGTCAGCTGCATAGCGCTGAAAAGTATCCCATGGCAGATTTCAAGAAAACTGTGTCAGCAAACTGACAATTGAAGAGAAACGTGTAACTCTGTGAATTCCATTCACACATCCAAAAGCAGTTTCTCAGAAGGCTTCCTTCCAGTTTCTGTCTGAGGATATTTCCTGTTTCAGCATAGCCCTCAATGAGCTCCCATATATCACTTTGCAGAATCCACGACAACAGTGTTAGCAAACTGTTCCAAGAAGGAAGGGTGTACCTCTGTCTGAAGAAGTCACACATCAGAAAGCAAACTCTCAGAAAGCTTCTCTCTACTTATTATCTGAGGATATTCCTTTTCACCATGGGCCCC
>NW_016811924.1:0-1925 GCF_001698545.2 Rhinopithecus bieti
ATAATATTACATATACATATATATATACACACACACACACATTTATCCAAAGGTTTACTAGTACCCAGAACATATTATAGATATCTTCTTTCATTCTTTGGATTATCTTTTTACTTTTTAAATTGTATCTCTTAATGACTAGAAGTTCTTGATTTTATCCACTTTATGACTTTTTTATTGTTAATTTTTGAGTTAGTTTAAGGAAGTATTTGTCTACTGTGAGGCCATCAAGATGTTCTCCTGGGTTGTCTTCTCTGTCTTGTTTTATTTTTCACCTTTAGATCTGCGATCTATCTGAAATTGATTTTAGTTACGGCAGATAAAGGGGTGGAGATATGTTTTTCCCCCATGCAAATATCTCATTGACCCAACTGCCCCATTTCTATTGCTCAGGAGGTGTATGTATCAATGACAATTTTTATCTCATGTCCTTTGTTTTGTCCTTATTGTAGGATTTGAATGTATAAAGGCAGAATTCTACATTTCATTCTAAGAATATAGTTTTCTCTTTAAGTCACAGGGAAAGTTAAAGAATGAAAGTGGTCCTGGCGTTGCATTGTATTAATCAGGATACAAGCTCAGTTACAAAACAAAGATCTAAATATAACAATGGGTTAAGCAACACAGAACGTTGTCTCTCATCAAATAATACAAGAGTAGGAGTCCAGGACTATTTCTCCCAAACACACTGCACCACACAGTTTTTTTTTTTCTACAGTTAGTCTGAGAGGTGGGGTTGATGGCCAGGGGCAGTGAATATGTACCATTCATTTTTAAGAAAACAATTTGTTGACCAAAATGTTGTGTGGTAGAAAAAAAAAAGAAAACAATTTGTATTTTCTAAATATTATTCCTTAATTTGGTAACTAAATGCTAATAGGACTACTTTATATGTAAGGATATTTATATTCAGTAACAAAGTAAATCAAGAAGAGAATTATTTTAGGATCCAGAATACCTTTAGGTTTTACTCTTACATTCATTTATTTTTTTGCCTCTGAATCTAATTAACTGAAACTTTAATTTTTAAGATAGATATAGTCAAAAAGCAGCTTGTTCAACATTCCTTAGGTTTTTTTCTCAAGTGTAAATTTGACAACTGATTCCCGTCCTCAGTGGCCCTCGATTACCCTAAAGATCAATTCCAAACTTCTCAGCCTGGTATGCCGGGCCTTTCATAATCATGCCCCTGTTTACCTGCCCCATCTCTCCCCTCACCTCCCACTCCAGTTTCCTCACACATACCACATTCCAGCCATCCTGAGCTATTTACAACTCCCCAATGCCATCAGGTACTCCCTCACCTCGGTCTCTGCACACCTACTCTTCCTTCTTTCGGTCTACTCCCTGCCTTGCCAGCACCCAGCCATCTTTTATTCATCCATGAGGTCCCAACTAAGACATTACCTCCTCCAGGAAGTCTTTCTTGATATTCCCCAAGGCTGAATTGAGTGCTCCTTCTCTGCTGTCTTAGCACCCTGCCTTTTGCCCATCTCGGCTGTCATCAGTTTATGCTGTTAACTGCCTGTTTGTCTTTAGGTCTCTTAAACAAAACCAAGAGTTCCCAGAATTCCCAAATACAATATAAACAGGGCAAGGCCTGTGTTTTCACAGCTGTACTCTGGGAGCTTCATCCAATAAATATTTTTTGAATGAGTGAATGAATGAATAAATGAATAATGAGTCACTTATTATTTGTGGCTTTCTTATATTTCCTCAGAATTACAACCGACCCCCAGTGATGGCATTAGCCATCCCCATTGCAGTGAAATTCCTCCACAGAGGCAACAAGGAACTGTGCAGGAATATGTCTAACTACCTGTCTCTGGCTGCAATTACCAAGGCAGATCTCCTGGCTGATCACACAGAAGTTATAGTAAAGAGCATACTCCAAGGTATGGTGCAAAAGTTGAGCTTGGGGACAT
>NW_016811925.1:0-1921 GCF_001698545.2 Rhinopithecus bieti
TGAAAATAGACATAATTTCAGGAATAAATTATCTTTGCAGTCTCACAGGTTTATGCCTGCAGATGTAGCCATACCTCAGTAGTTTGAAATATTATATCAACCACTTACCAGGACCGGTCCTGAATGAAAGTAAAATGACCCAGAACACATTTTTTCCCTTTAATTCACTAATCTAATTTCAATACCAATTCAAGCCAGAAATCATACACGTGAGAAACTCTCCCTTAAAAATAAAAGAGAAGTTAAGATATCCCCAGATAAAAAAATCTGAGGTAATTTATTGTCACCATACCTGGTGTATGGGAAATATAAAAGTGAGTATTTTATATAGAAATGGAAGAGGCTAGAGACTGACAGAAACTTATATAAAAATATAAAGTTTTTCAGTAAGGCTAAAACACATGGACAAATAAAAAATTAGTATCATCATTATTTTTATCCATAACTTTACTTTGTATTCTTTTACAGAAATAAAAAAAGTAATAATTATGAATCCATATTAATGGATACACAATATATAAAATGTGATAACAAAAACATAGCAGAAAAAAAAAACATGGTATGTTTGTATAGGAGGTGAAGAACTAAAGGAGTAGAGCTTTAGTAAGTGAGTTGAACTTAAGTTGGTATCAGTTTAAAACATATTGTTACAATTGCATTTCCCGTTTAGGAAAAAAAATATGCAGCTTGCTGCCAGCACAGTATTATCAGGAAAAATGGGAAATTGGTTAAAATGTTATATGTTGGCAAACCCACAGCCAATATCCTATTGAATGGGCAAAAGTTGGAAGCATTCCCCTTGAAAACCACCATGAGACAAGGGATGCTCTCACTTACCACTCCTATTCAACATGGTATTGGAAGTTCTGGCCAGGGCAATCAGGTAAGAGAAAGAAATAAAGTGTATTCATATAGGAAGATGAGAAGTCAAATTACCTTTCTTTGCAGATGACATGATCCTATTTCTAGACAACGCCATCATCTCAGCCCCAAAGCTTCTTAAGCTGATATTCCACTCCAGTAAATTTTCAGGATACAAAATCAATGTGCAAAACTCACTAGCATTCCTATATACTAACAACAAGCAAGTAGAGAGCCAAATCATGAATGAACTCCCACTTACAACTGATACAAAGAGAATAAAATACCTATGAATACCACTAACAAGGGAAGAGAAGTACCTCTTCGAGGAGAACTACAAACAACTGCTCAAGGAAATCAGAGAGGACACAAACAAATGGAAAAACATTCCAAGTTCATCGATAGGGAGAATCAATATTGTGAAAATGGCTATAATTGCCCAAAGTAATTTATACATTCAATTTATACATTCCATTAAACTACCATTGACATTCTTCACATAATTAGAACAAAAACTATTTTAAAATTCATATGAAACAAAAAAAGAGCCCATATAGCAAGACAATCCTAATGAAAAAGAACAAAGATGAAGGTATCACATTCACCAACTTCAAACTAAACTGCCAGGCTACAGTAATCAAAACAGCATGGTACTGGTACAAAAAAAAAAAAAAAAAAAGACACATAGACCAATGGAACAGAATAGACAACACAGAAATAAGACCTCACATCTTAAACCATCTGATTTTCAACAAATCTGACAAAACAAGCAATGGGGAAAGGATTGCCTATTTAATAAATGCTGCTGGGGAAACTGGCTAGCCATATGCAGAAAATTGGAACTGGACCCTTTCCTTACACCTTATACAAAATTAAGTCAAGATGAATTAAAGACTTAAATGTAAAACCCCAAACCGTAAAACCCTAAAAGAAAATCTAGGCTATCCATTCAGGACATAGGCACAAGGAAAGATTTCGTGATGAAAACATCGAAAGCAATTGCAGCAAAAGCAAAATTAAATGAGTTTAGTTAAATTAGTTTAGTTAAATTAAATTAGTT
>NW_016811926.1:0-1058 GCF_001698545.2 Rhinopithecus bieti
AGCAGGGACATGAGTTGAAAATTACCTATCTGGTATTATTATTATTATTATTATTATTATTATTATTATTATTAGAGATGGCGTTTCATACTTGTTGCCCAGGCTGGAGTGCAATGGCGTGATCTCGGCTCTCTGCAACCTCCGCCTCGCAGGTTCAAGTGATTCTCCTGCCTCAGCCTGCCTAGTAGCTGAGATTACAGGTATGGGCCACCACACCCGGCTCATTTTGCATTTTTAGTAGAGACAGGGTTTCACCATGTTGGTCAGGCTGGTCTTGAACTCCCAACCTCAGGTGATCCGCCCACTTTGGCCTCCCAAAGTGCTAGGATTACAGGCATGAGCCACCTAGCAGGGGATGACTAGCACAGCTGAAGACTTGACTGAGCATATCTCCAGCTCCATGTAGCTTTTCCATGTGGCTCGCTTGGCTTCTTCACAGCATGAAGTACTTCTTATAGTGTCTGATTTCCTCCAGAATGACTCGTCATTTTTCCTGACTTTTATGTTAGGTTCAGGGGGTACACGTACAGGTCTGTTACATGGGTAAATTGTATGTCACCAAGGTTTGGTATATGAATTATTCCATCACCTAGGTAGTGAGTATAATACCTGATAAGGAACCCTGCATAACTATTTGTTTTTAAGAGATGAGGGTCTCGCCAGGCACAGTGGCTCGCGCCTGTAATCTCAGCACTTTTGGAGGCCAAGGAGGGTGGATCACCTGAGGTCGGGAGGTTGAGACTAACCTGGCCAAGATGGCGAAACCCCATCTCTACTAAAAATACAAAAATTAGCCGGGCATGGTGGCATGCGCCTGTCATCCCAGCTGCTCGGGAGGCTGAGGCAGGAGAATCCCTTGAACCCGGGAGGCAGAGGTTGCAGTGAGCCGAGATCATGCCACTGCACTCCAGCCTTGGCAACAAAAGTGAAACTCCATCTCAAATAAATAAATAAATACAAACAGTTATAAAGAGTAAATTAAGTACTGTTTGTAATGTTTATCAGTAGCGTACTGTATGGTAACATTCTCTACCTAATTTATGTGTCTATATTATATA
>NW_016811927.1:0-416 GCF_001698545.2 Rhinopithecus bieti
TTTGAGATGGAGTGTCTCTCTGCCGCCCAGACTGGAGTGCCGTGGCGTGATCTTGGCTCTTTGCAACCTCTGCCTCCCAGGCTCAAGTGATTCTCCTGCCTCAGCCTTCTGAGTAGCTGAGACTACAAGTGCACAACACCACACCTGGATAATGTTTGTATTTTTAGTAGGGACGGGGTTTCGCCATGTTGGCCAGGCTGGTCTCGAACTCAACCTCAGGTGATCTGCCTGCCTCTGCCTCCCAAAGGGCTGGGATTACAAGTGTGAACCACTGTGCCTGCTCTCTAAAAAAGATATTCTTTTCTTTGAGCTATTTTACCAGGAAACATCTGCAAGTGTATATTTCTAGCTTTTGATTTAAAGCGAGAGCTGTAGACTCTTCTTCCACTTGAACCCTTAAAGGCCATTGTGGAGTT
>NW_016811928.1:0-970 GCF_001698545.2 Rhinopithecus bieti
TGCTGTTAGATTGCAGACTGCTGTGCTAGCAATGAGGGAGGCTCCCTGTGTGTGGGCGTGGGACCCTCCCAGCCAGGTGTGGGATATAATCTCCTGGTGTGCCCGTTTGCTAAGAGCCTTGGTAGAGCGCAGTATTGGGATGGGAGTTACCCGATTTTCCAGGTGTTGTGTGTCTCAGTTCCACTGGCTAGGAAAAGGGATTCCCTTTCCCCTTGCACTTCCCAGGTGAGGCGATGCCTCACCCTGCTTCAGCTCTCGCTGCTCGGGCTGCAGCAGCTGACCAGCATCCATTGTCTGGCACTCCCTAGTGAGATACACCCAGTACCTCAGTTGAAAATGCAGAAATCACCTGTCTTCTGTGTTGCTTGCGCTGGGAGCTGGAGACTGGAGCTGTTTCTATTCGGCCATCCCTGTCCTGCTTTCTTTGAGAACACTCTTGAGTTTTTTTCTTTTATTGTATTAATATAGTGTATCACATTGATTGATTTTCATATGTAGAACCAAACTTGTATTGCTGGGATAAATGCCAACTAGTCATGCTTTATAAGCCCTTTTTATATGTTGCTGGATCCAATTTGCTAGTATTAATAATTTTTACATTTATGTTCATAAGACTTATGTGTCTATAGTTTTCTTACAGCATCTTAGTCTGAGTTTGGTGTCAGAGTGATACGGTATTAGCACAAAATGAGTTGGGATTTGCTGTTGTCTTCTATTATTTGAAAGAATTTGTGAAGAATTCATATTAATTCTTTTCGAAGTTTTAGTAGAATTCGCCAATGAAACTATCTCATTCTGGGCTTTTTAGTTGTTACTAATTCAATCATTTTACTTTACAAGCTTATTTATATATTCTATTTCTTCTTGGGAGATGTTAAGTAGTGTTTGTTTCTCTAGGAAATTGTCCACTTCATCTCATTTATATAATTAGTTGGTATACAATTGTTAATAGTATTTTATAATCTTTTAT
>NW_016811928.1:5897-20094 GCF_001698545.2 Rhinopithecus bieti
GGCTGCAGCAGCTGACCAGCACCGATTGTCCGGCACTCCCTAGTGAGATGACCCCAGTACCTCAGTTGAAAATGCAGAAATCACCGGTCTTCTGTGTCGCTCGCGCTGGGAGTTGGAGACTGGAGCTGTTCCTATTCGGCCATCTTGCTCCGCCCCCCCAGGAGTATTAAATTTTCTAACTGCTATTGTTGAATTGTCTATTTTCTTTTATTTCTGTCAGTTTTTGCTTTATCTATTTGAGATATCATCCTGATGTATTGATCCTTTTGCCATTATAAAGTATCATTTATATCTAATATCATTTTTCTCTTAGCATCTATTTTGTCTAACATTAATATAGTTACTCCAGCTCTCTCTGCTGCATAATGTATCTATTTCCACTTTCTCACTTCAAACCTATTTTTGTCATTGAATAAAATGTGTCTCTTGTAGACAGTATATAGTAAGATAATATTTTCTTCATCAATTCTGTCAATATCTGACTTTGATTGCAGGCACTTAATCTGCTCATATTTAGTGTTATTCTGGTAAAATATGATGCACATTTGTCATTTTGCTATTTTAATGTATCTGATATATTCTGTGATTCTTTCTCCATTATTGGCTTATTATTGTCTTAAATAATTTTCTGTGTGCTTTTTAAATTATTTTGCTGTTTACATTTTATTTTATTTTATTTTTCTAATGGTCTCTTTGAGGCTTAAAATATACATGTTAACTTAAAAGAATTTAATATGTAGTAAATTTAATTTGTAGTGTAAGCAAACATTGTGTCTGAACAGTTCCATTTTCCCTCTCTTCCTTTGTGCTCCTGTTGTCATGCAAATTAAACCTTGTTCGTTATACACACATCAATACAACTTTCCAAATATTGCACTGTAGTTGTCTTTTAAATTATATAATGAAAGAAAGAATTATACAAAACTGTATATTTAGACTGATTTTTACATTGACCTATGGAGTCATCTGTTTTTAGTGCTTATTTCTTCATAGGAATTCAAATTGTCATTTAATATCCTTTCATTTCAGCTCAAATATCTCCGTTTAGCATTTCTTGTAGGGAAGAGCTGATAAAGATTCTGTCAATTTTCTTTATCTGGAAATCTTTTAATTTCTTCAGCTTTTGAAAGATGTAGATATAGAATTTGGTGGATGTAGAATTCCTGAGTGAAAGGTTCATTTTTGCTTTCACTACTTTGGACATGTTATTCCATGGCCCACTGGCCTTGGTGGCTCCTGTTGAGGAGTAAGCTATCTAACTTGAAGAGCCCTTGTATGCAGCAAATTGTTTTCTTCTTGCTGTTTTCAAGACTCTTTCTTTGACTTTGAATTTTGACAGTTTGTGTTTTACCTATGTGTGCAATAATTTTAGTTTATCCTCCGTAGTTTGTTGAGTTAATTAGATGTGTAGATAAATGTGTTTTATCCAATTTGGGAAGTAATCATCTACTACTTTTTTTCAAATATTAATTTTACCTTTTGTTTCTCTCCTGTTCTGAGACCCCCATTATGCACAAAGTTTATGGACTTCCATTGGTTTCTGAAGCTTTATTGACTTTTCTTCATTTATTTCCTCTTTGTTTATTGAACTGAATAATATGAATGAACTATCTTAGAGTTTGCTATTTATTTTGCCAGATTAACCCCTTCCATTTTAGAATTTCTATTTCATTTTTAAAATTTCTGTTGCTTTATTGATATTCTTAATTTGGTGAGACAACATTCTCATACTTTTGGACAAGTCTTTGAACATATTTTTAAGAACTTATTCAAGTCTTTGTATAGTAAGCCCATCATCTGGGCTTCCTCAGAGACAGTTTTTATTAGCTTTTTTCTTCTGGTGTGTGGGACTCTATTGCCTGTTTCTTTATACTCATTTTTGTTTGCTTAAAATTGGACGTTTTTACTTATGTGATTTGGCAACTCTGGAAGTCAAATCTGTCTTAGTCATCAGATTTCTTCTCACTTTTCATCATCAATAGTTTTCAGTATTGACATTGTTCAATGTGGAGGATCATATTTTTTAAATTTCTTACTTCACCTTTTAAGAAGTTCTTCTAATATTTTATTTAAAAGAGAGAAAGAAAATAAATTAGACCAGAGTAAAGATGGCTGTAATTCAAGTTTCTTAAAATTTAGGTTTACATGTTTTTAATCATTTATGGAAAATGATAATTATCTCCTCAAATATTGTTTTTCTCATTCTCTCATTTTCTCCTTTTGGTACTCCAGTTACACTTAGTCTAGGCTATTCAACCACAGTCCATGACTCTTAAGTTCTGTTTTGTTGTTGTTTACTTTATTTTACTCTTCCTTCTCAGCTTCAGTTTTGATGTATTTTTATTTTCTATTGATATATCTTTAAATTAATCCTAATGTCTATTTAATTTTAAAATAGATTTTATAGAAATATTCAACTTTTATTCATTTTCTATTATATTTAATATATGAAGAGATATTTTGTTTTATTTTCACAGTCTAAGGGTTTTTTTCAACTTTTATTTTAGAATGAGGGTACACATGTTCAAGTTTGCAGGTTTGTTACCTGAGAATGTACAATGCCATGGTTTTGGGTTGAATAGGCATTTTAAACTCCCATGTTCTAATTTCAACATTAAGATTATCTGATTCTTAATTTTCCCCTTTATTACTTATCACATTTACCTGCCACTTCAAACTTGTCCTATAATATTTTATTGTATACATTGTATATTATACAACATACATTGTATATTAAAGAACTATAGAAACTCTAAATCAGTGATTTCACTTTTCCTTTCTTGCACACATCTCCATATTTCTGTGCCTATATAGCTTTCAGTAAATGGCCTATGAACAAATTTGGCTCTGCATTTGGAGCTTTCAACATTTTAGCATGCCATGCCATCACATGTGATCACCAAAGGCTCCTCTGTTTTTACTTCCCCATAGTAGACTCTTTGGTCCAGACATAGCAGCAAATCCCTTCAGGGTAAAAAACTGCCAAAGAGTTTCCTACCTCTTGGGACATTTTGTATAGTTCTCTGCTTCTGCATCCCTATGATGCTTTAAAAGCTTTGTGTGTGTGTGAGTGTGTGTGTGTGTGTAGTACAACCTGTTTTTTTTTTTTTTTTTTTTTTTTTCCTAGTTTATCCATTAGGAGACATGACTTCAGGTTACTCATTACCTTAGTAAAAATTACCTAAGTAAATAGACTCAAAAAGAAAAATTCTTAAATTTCTAAGACCGGAATGTATCAAAGGCCTTCATCTCTCCTAAAATGATATGCAAAATGTGAGGGCATGTGCACTTTTCTGAGTAGTGGGTCCATATAAGAATATTGGGTTAAAATGCTTTGAAAAAATTCAACAAAACCATCAGCAAAATTTTGAAAACTGTAAATAATTATTTTAAGACATATAAGTGTTAAAGTAAAATAAAATAACAATAATAAAACAAGACATGTAAGTGAAAATAAAAGAAAATTAAAAAACAATTTTAAAAACTGATTCCATGTAGCACAAAATAAACTATAAAGAAACAAGTAGAAAAAATATTGAAATCATAAAACACTTATGGCAGATCTAGAACCAACCTTATTCATTATAACAATATATAGAAATATCAATCATATTATCAAAACAAGAATATTAAATTGACTACAAAATTATGTTCAATAGCATGCTTGAATTTATAAAAGATTTAAGAGCAACATATCAAAATAACAAAAAAGTTTTATTTTGATGAAATTACAATTTACCATAAAGATAAAATAGAAACAAATCTTAGATCATGGCACTGATGTTCATCTGGAAAAAAAAAGATGATAATAAATTTTAACAAAACTTTTAACAAATTTAAAACCTATACAGAGAGCCCTCACCATAACACATATTACATTTTAATATATATTTTATTTTATTATGGAGATACCTATAGTAAGTGAAGACAGGTGAACTGGCCCAGAAATATATGAATGGTTAATGAAATATGCAATGCAAATAATTTAGAATTTAATGAATGTGGAACTTTAACTAATTGAAAAAAGAATGAATTTTTCAATATATACTACAGAGGACATTGACTGTCTAGTCAATTTGTGGAAAAAGTACACATTGATTGCACAATAAACTTACTTAATTCCATGGGATTAAAGAGTTAAATGCAATACAAATTTTAAATAAGAGAAATTTAAAATTAGAGGTGATTATTTATATAAAAGTTGAAATATGGAATGACTTTTCATACAAAATATGAAAGATAGAAATTACATTGAAATAAAAACATAACTTGAAAATTTTAAAGTTTTAAAACTTAGGTCTATATGTATATATACACATCTACACATTTATACATACACATATGAAATAGATAGCATATATATGTATTTACATATAAAACCAAAAGAAACATGAGAGTTGGAAACTAAAGAAATAAATAGTTGCAATATATATCAGTTACAGGATATGTATGTTAAAAATATGAAGAATTATCACAATTTAAAAAATATAATTTATACTACAATAGAAAGGGAATAATGCTATTAACAAATAGTTCACCCTCCCCCTACACATACAATATAAATGGTCAATGATAAATGTAAAATTATTTAATTTCACCAGCATTTAAAGAAGCTTTAATTTGAAAAGCTAAATACTATATTTTCACTTTATCAAAATGATTAAAGCATAAAATATTTAAAACATAATACTCAACAGTCTCAAGAATAAGAGGACACAAATACCATAGATTGCTTCTGGGGCTGTAAATCATACTAGCAAAACTTTTATGACAATCCAGGTTAAATGAGGAAAGAAAAGACACACACTATTTTGAACAGAGAAAGTTAAATAGTAAAATGATTACTATAACAGTAAGTGGGTATAATGACATATTGGCTAGTAAGAAGCAAAAGATGCAAAAGAATGTAGGAGTTATGATTAAAGTAGATCAAGATGACTGAATAGAAGGCTCCACTGATCATCCCCACTTGAAGGACGACAATTGAACAGCTATCTACACAATAAAAGCAACTTCATAAGAATCAAATATCAGATGAGCACTCAGAGTACCTCGTTTTAACTTTATATCACTGACAGAAGCACTGAAGACAGAAAAAACAGTCTTGAATTGCTGACACCACCCTTCCCCTATACTCCAGCAGCAATGGCATGGTTCAAAGAGTGTTTCTGGGTGTCGGGGAGTGGGAGAACTCAGCAATTGTGAAGCACTCAACTCATTGCTGCCCTGTATAGCAGAAAGAAAAACCACACCAAACTCAACTGATGTCCACCTGTGGAGAGAACGTTTAAATCAGGCCTAGCCAGGAGGGAATCACCAAACTCAGAGGTCAGAACTTGAGTTCCTACAAGCCTTGCCACCACAAGATAAAGGTTCTGGAGACATAAATATACTTGAAATATGGGTTAGACCCCAAGGATGGCAACTCCTAGGCAAATTCTAGTGTGAACTGGGCCCAGAGCCAGAGGACTGAGGGGACGCAAGACCTACTGAGACACCAGGCAGGACAGCTATGTGAGTGCTGATATACCCCTCCTCTGACCTCAAGCTACGCAACTTGCAGCTCCAAAAGATACCCCTTCCTTCTACTTAAGGAGAGCAGAGGGAAAGTGGAAAGGACTTTGTCTCGCATCTTGGATATCAGCTCAGCTACAGCAGGATTGGGTGCTGGTCAGAATCACGAGGCCCCTTTTCAAGGCTTTAACTCTCAAATGACATTTCTATACACAATCTGGGGCAGTAGGTAACCCAGAAATGTCAAGTTCTGACCTCTAGAATATAATATGAGATTACATAATATGTAATAGACATAGCCCCTACCTATACCATGACACCCCTCCACTCTAGAGCTCTGTATGGCAATCACTGTGATAATGCACCTGTGGAATTTTGGGGAACTTCCTAAGATGATTCCCTGGAGGAGAGGGGAAGGGTGGTGACAACAATTCAAGACTGCTTCTTCTATCTCCTCAGTGCCCTTATCAGTGATATGATGCCTTTAAGGGAAGAACCCAATCTTAGCAGGCTTCATCACTTGCTAACTGAGGAGTCCTCAGGCCCTAAATAACCAGAAGCAATACCCAGGTTATAGGGCCTTGGGTGAGATTCTGACTTGCTGGCTTCAGATGAGACTTCAAACTATACTACAGAGCTGCAGTAATGAAAACAGTATGGTACTGGTATAAAAATTGACACATAGACAAATGTAACAGAATAGAGAACTCAGAAATAAATTCACACACATACAGTAAACTCATTTTTCACAAACATCTAAAGAACATGCACTGGGAAAAGACAGTCTCTTTCAATAACTGGTGCTGTGCTGTAAAAACTGGATATCCATATGCAAAAGAATAAGGCTAGACCCCTATCTTTCACCATATACAAAAACTAAATCAAAATAAAGACTCAAATATAAGACCTCAGACTATAAAGTTACTACAAGAAAACATGGGGGAAACTTTCCAGAACATTGGTCTGGGTAAACATTTCTTGAGTAATTCCCCACAAGCTTAGGTAACCAAAGTAAAAATGGGTGAATGGGATCATATCAGGTTTGAAAGCTTCTGCACAGCAAAGCAAACAATTTAAAAAATAAAGAGACAACCCACAGAATAGGAGAAAATATTTGCCAACTACCCATTTGACAAGGATTAATAATCAGAATATACAAGGAGCTCAAACAACTCTACAGAAAAAAAAAAATCTAATTATCCTATTATAAATGGGCAAAATATTTGAATATAAATTTCTCAAAAGAAGACATAAAAATGGCAAACAGGACTATGAAAAGGTGCTCAACATCACTGATCATCAGAGAAATGCAAATCAAAACTGCAATGAGATACCATCTTACCCCAGTTAAAATGGCTTTTATCTAAAAGATAAGTAATAACAAATACTGCAGAGGATGTGGAGAAAAGGTAACCCTCATACATTGTTGGTGGAAATGCAAACTAGTATAACCACAAACAATAGTTTGGAGGTTCCTCACTAAAAATAGAGCTACCATATGATCCAGCAATCCCATTGCTGGGTATATATCCAAAAGAAAAAAAAAAATCAGTGTATTGAAGAGATATCTGCTCTTGCATTGTTTGCTGCAGCACTGTACACGGTACCCAAGATTTGGAAGCAACCTAAGAGTTAATCAACAGATCAATGGATAAAGAAAATGTGATACAATGAGTACTATTCAGCCATAAAAGAAAACGAGATCTTGTCACCTGCAACAACATGGATGGAACTGGAGGTCATTATGTTAAAAAAAATAAGCCAGGCACAGGAAGACAAACGAAACTTGTTCTCATTTATGGGATCTAAAAAATCAAAGCAATTGAACTCATGGACATAGAGAGTAGGAGGATGGCTATCAGAAGCCGAGAAGTGTAGTGGGGATTGGGGTGAGGGGTTGGTTAATGAGTACAAAAAATACATAATTAGAAAGAATGAATAAGGCCTAGTATTCAATAGCACAAGGTGACTGTAGTCAATAATAATTTAATTGTACACTTTAAAATAACTAAAACAGTATGATTGGATTGTTTGTAACATAGAGGATAAATGCTGTACGGGATGGATATCCAAGTTTCCATAATGTAATTATTATGCATTTTATGCCTCTATCAAAACATTTCACATACTCCATAAATACACATACCTACTTTGTACCCGTAAAATTTTAAAAAAGACTACAAGAGTTGCAAATATATATGTGTATATATTTATATATGTATATATATTTACATATGTATATATGTACACACGTATATGTATAGATTTATAATGTAACAGCATTATAATATAAATGATACATAATGCATATCATATGATATATATATATAATGCATATCATATGTAAACTGCTTATTATCAGCCACAACTCAGTCTTGTTAATAACATCCTGCGCTATTGTGAGTTCAAAGATCGTTCAACATTCCATTTGGTACTGTTGTCTGTTACGTGGCAAAGACCAGCCCCACAGTTCTGCATTGTATATTCAGGTGACCATACTATGTGGTTCATACCTGTTGGATTACGTTGTTTAATAACTTTTCCAGAATTCCTTTACACCAGCTTTGGCCCATAGTGAATGTTTTAGAGGCCAATAGTTATGCCATCATGAAAATTTTTTATTTTTTAAAATTAGCTCATTGTGACATTAAAAAATGACATTAAGAAATGACTTATACTAATGTCTAAGAATCATTCTTGGTTCCATTAAAAGTTGGACTCTCTCTCGCTCTACATATATATATATATATTTGTGTGTGTGTGTGTGTATATATACTGGCGGTTTTATAATTCTTTTTTATATATTCTGGAAATTTTATGATTCTTCATGTTCTACCTTGGAGACAGAAAATACATTTTTTAATTCATGGCCCTTTTATTTGCATATATAATCTTGCATCAGGGATTCATGCACACTTAGGTGCTCAATAAATAGCAAATGTTCAGTTTTGAAATTAAAATAATGGCAAGTTTTCTCCTCTTTCTAGGAATTTCTAGCAACTGGAAGTTGAATATGAAAGGAAAAATAGTATTGTCATCTATCCCCTAAAATGCATCCTTTGGTCTTCAAAATATTCCTATCCCACATTATGTAATATGTATTTAAAATATTATACAAATTACTATTCTAATAGAAATAGTCATTTTCCAGACCTTCTTTACCACTAAGAAATGCTACCAAGATTTTGCTTACTTTTCAAAATGAATTCTGAACAAAATACTTCTAGCAGTTTGAATACTGTAAAAATGTTGATTTGATATTTACAAACTTAATCATTTGAAATTTTATATTAAATAAGCCATGCATATAAATAAATAATCCACAGATAAATAAACACATATATACACATATGTAATTTATTTACATTTACATAGCTACAGAGGTCTTTTTGCCTGTGTATGGCCAATCATTTCACTTTGCAATGGCGGACATGGCGCTACGCATACCACTTCATGTTGCTGCAAGTGGTCTGGAGGTGACAAGAACAAATTGATGGATATAGAAGTAGGAGAATCCCACCCTGACAGAAAATCAGTGAGCTGGACTTGCCGCACGTGAGCCATGGCTGACACAAGCAAGGTGGAATCAGAGTGAGCAACTTTTGACAACCCATGCTTCCCAGCCCTGACCACTGTGGATGGCCGTGATTATCTCCAGACAAAATGACTGCGAGTAAAAGGCTTACATACACTTAAATTAAACACAGCAGGATTTTTGTAATCTCTATTTGCATTTTACTTTCTGTTAAGAAGGAAATTGCTTGGACTTGGAACATTTCATTTAATGGCATTTTTAGTTACCTTTTGTACTTCTAATGCCATAGTCTAAATTCACTCCAAATTACCCAGTAAGACATAAGAAAACTTTTGTCCTTTTTTGTTTATTTTTTTAATTGCAGTAGCTTCCTTACCAATTTTACTAAATTAAATGTGTTTTAAAGCATCTCAGTTCTTGAAGCTTAATTATTCCAATCTCTGGGTGAAGTACAGCAAACAATACAAACCCCATTTATGTAATTTATTTTGCAAAAGAAAATAATGGAATGCAGTTGTGCTAATGATACATGCACTTCTGTATTTTTTTCCCCGTTTTCGACAACAACTTAGCAAAAACATGTCATTTTGAAACAAAAGCTTTAAGGGCATTTTGAGGTTTTGGTTTGTCCATAGTCAGCTTTGGGGAGAAGAAGGTAAAGTGTATAACATTACATGACTTTGAAATATCATGAAAGATTTTGTTTTGTTTTCTTCATATTATCCTTCCATCAATAAGTATTATTGATACTTACCCAAAATAAACTGAGAATAAAGATCATGGCTTGTAATTGTAATGTGTAAATAAGAAGAAAAATATGTAGGTAGGTACTTTAGTAGTTGAAACACCATTCATTATATCCCAACAGAGTAAAATCTAGTTAGACCACATAGGGTCTAGAAAACTTTGGTATAAACTTCAGTTTAATTAAAAACAAATCACTGTTTTTGTGTTTTAAAATAGAAGAATTTTGAAATCTGAGGTGCATGATTATATATCATTACAATTAATACTAATGCAATATATTAATTATTCTAATTTGCTGAATTTCACCTGCTGCATCATTTAAATTAAAGGTTAATTAATTGGTTTATGCTGTACTCTTGGGAAGTGGGTAACCAGACCCTCGTCCCAAGATTGTATTACAAGATTGGACAGGGAGTGATTGAGAGATGCAGTCATTCAGAGGAGGGGAGCACAAAAACAACAAATAAAAACCACTCCCTCCACAAAACAAACCCACAAACAAAGCAAAACAAAACAAAACGACAAAAAAAACCACATCAAGTAAAACAGCTTAGTATAGGTAAATATGCAGATGTATTTGCTACATATGCACACCTTTAGCCTGTATATATATACATATTGACCTAAAAGTAGATATGTACACAGGTGTAGATCAGTAGGTAAAATGTGAGAATTTTGAATTATTCAAAGGCAGCCGTCTAACTGGCTTATAAATTGAACTTAAGATAGCAGCAGGAGCAAGCCAACTGCCTCCCTCCCAGAAGAAAACCTTAGGAAAGTACCCATCGAGATTTTGATTGCCACATCTCCAGCAGACACAAGTGTGATCCCAGGTCTCCAGCCTCCTCATGATTTGCCAGTGGGAGCCCCGTGTCCCATCCCCTATGTCTGTCTCTTCCTGACAGGCTGCCCCCAACCTTAGTGACCCAGCATGGTGGGGCAGCTGCTTGGCTCCAACTCTGAGGGTGCAGTAGTCATGTCCTCATCCTTAGCTGCCTGCTGTGGAGCATCCATCATCCTGATATTTCAAGTGTCAGATATTTCAAGTTCCTTACTGCTTTCTAACCACAATTAATTCATTTTTGATCATCAAAATTTCACAGTAGAATTATTCTTTTTGTTTTGTTTTGTTTTGTGTATGTGTTTTGTGTTTTGAGACCAGGGTCTGGCCCTGTCTCTCAGACTGGAGTGCAGTGGCGTGATCACGGCTCACTGAAGACCTCCCAGGCTCCAGTGATCCTCCCACCTCAGGCTCCCAAGTAGCTGGAACCACAGGCATATACCACCAACTCATCTAATATTTAACTTTTTGTAGAGAGGAGGTCTCCCTATGCTATCCAGGCTGCTCTCAGACTCCTGGACTCAAGTGATCCTCCCACCTCAGCCTCCCAAAGTGTTGGGATTACAGGTCTGAGTCACCAGCCACCATGCCCAGCCAATAGAATTGTTTTAATATTGATTTGAATACACTCTTTCTTCCCTGACCCATCCTCAATTTTTAAATCCTAATTACTCTAGAGTTAATTTTACATGTTACCATTCCATCAGTATTGTCCTTTTTACCAGGGCAGTGGAGATGCTCCACACACTGTACATATGAAGTAGGTTTCTGATTCTTTATTGCTGATTTCACAGGGATGAAGTGCTTGCTGGTGATAGAAAGCATAATGCTTTGTATCCCAAGCCTCCTGTTTCCTTAGGGATAGACTTCTTTGCAATACCAATATCAAAAATAGAAATAATATGTCTGTTCCTTAAATATTACTTACAATTTCCTTCCATGATTATAAATGTGGTAGCATTCAACATATCAGATATATATGTGTTCATTTGATTTTTCCTGTAGTTTTTGAGGAAGGAAGTTTGACTAAGAAACACCTGAGACCTCTCCAGCATATCCTACTCAGTGGATGCCCATGGTACCCAAGATGATTTACATTGTAGTGATGTCTTCTTGGTAATGATCTCTCCTTTGACATACTCATATACTGTTGTCATATAGTGGGATTTCGCCTATCGTTTCACTCTCACCTGACTTTGTAACTAAAACTACAATTGAACAATAAGATTTAAAATATATAATTTTATGGACTGGCTAAACAAAGTAGGAATAGTGCAGATATGAAGGTTGACATATCATCATGCTTATGCTCTCAAATGAAAAGAACAATACATATAATTGTGAGTATAAATATGCATATCTAATTTGTATATTCATTTATATATATGTATCTCAGAATTAAAGATTATACCTAGTGTAATAAATTAAAATTAGTTTTCCCATTAGCTAGCATATGTTTATTTATGCAGAACTCAGAAAATTTGAATTTCAACTTATCCTCTCAGGTTTACAGACATTTAAGTACATTATTAGGAACTGTGATTATTCTGCAAACCAACACTCAGGTATCACCCAACTTCACTACTACCTGATTAATTAACCTGTTTAAAGTGTGAAAGTTGGCACCTTGTCATTAGAATCCTTGGGAATAACTAATGAGAAACTATGAAATAATTTGTTCCTCAATTAAAAAACCTGAAAGAAGAGGTTTTATCTCATTATTCTTGTTTCCTCTTATCACCTATACAAAGCCAAGAAGATTTTGCAAAACTTACTGTCTAAAGAGAGCAGGCTATATAACATCTCAGGGAACATTTCACAGATCTTTAATAAAATGTGGTGTTATTCAACAGCAAAAGGTAAGCCAAGAAGGTTTCTGGAATAATATATTCATTATAGAGCATCATTGAGGAAACTAGGCACTTTCATCTCATACCTGGTTCAAGTTTAAATGAGGTTTACGTACAAGAAAAGAGAGAAGGGGAAGTAATCTAGTTCAATTTAAGTCTGTGTAAAGAGGCTTCAGGAAAAAAAAAATCACGAGAGATAATTAGTATTAGAGTACTGCTAAATTATGACATTTCCATATATTAAAAAATACAGCCCCCAGCCCAAATTTCTCTCAATGTGATTCAGTGGCTACATCACAGCATCACTCAGATAGGAAAAAAGGCAGTGAGGTTATTAATTTCAGTTGTTTCCTTTTGCCTCACATTCATGAGATCATACATATCATATGGCAACACTGAAGTATCAAAGGTTTTTTCCTAACCTAGACTATTTTACAATGTTTGTAGATTTGCCCTCATCCCCTTAAGTTATTTATGGACTTTACAAGTCCCAATTAAGTAAATGTCTATTGTTCAACATTTAAAAAACCAAAAGTTTTTTTGGAAGTAAAATGAACAATCTTTCCTGCACTGATTATTTTACATACATTTCTCTAGTTAGTAAGAGTTTCGTGCTCTGAACCATGGCAGTATATAGACTATAGAATCTATCCAACGTAAAGCTAGGCATAAATGAATACAGATGTTAATTAATTGGATATCCCTATTTAAATTCCTTGATATATATTCTGGATCATGTCTCCCGCTTCCCTGCATAAATCTTTAAGCTGAGGCCACCCGCATTTAGTGAAGGAAATGGTCAAATATTTAAAAACCGCATGCATATTTTTCCAAAATCAAGATTTTGTGAAGATAACTACAAAGTTTGAAATAACAAAATTTAATTAATCCATTTTAGGAAAAAGCTCCATACCTGTTTTAGACCCTAAGCTTTATAATTTTATTAAGTTGTAAAATATCTTAGAAAAAAATAAAGAACAAGCTGTTAGTGAAACATTATAAACATCTTTGCTTTTATTTCCTGAAAAGCCTTCTATTGGCAAATAATAAAAAATTTAGAGTCAAGTCCAGCATATATTTAATGATAATAGCTATTATTTCTTGAATATCTATGGTATACCAAACCATATCTTATGTGTTTTACATGCAGTATTCATTTATGTCTTACAACTCTCAAGAGTTTATACAGTTATGTCCATTCAGAGATTAGAAACAGAGGTACATTGGTATTTAGTGTCTTGTCAGACTTTGCATTCTGATATTAAATTCTATAACCTCACTCTATGTTGCCTCAAATCATGTTATATTTAACATGGAAAAGTATTCTCATATAAAACCTATTAATTAACAAATGCCTAACTACACTAGAGCATGGGTTTATTTATTTGTTTCTAAAGCTGTAAAACAGAATGTCGGGGTAAAAACAGTTTCCTAGAGTCAGTTCTAAAATATAAACAGTAGATAAATTTAAAATAAAATCTTAGGCTTTCTTCAGAATTTGTATCAAGCATAATTTAGCATTACTGATGGACAGTATAGCTAATATATAAGTTAGTCATTAAAATCCACCAAAAATAGAGAAGAAAATAATTTGCTATACATGGAGATATTAGAGAAAAAGTTTATAATTGTTTTAATAAAGTAAATCCTGCCAGAAAGAAAGAAAGAAAGAAAGAAAGAAAGAAAGAAAGAAAGAAAAAGAAAAGAAAA
>NW_016811928.1:20493-24512 GCF_001698545.2 Rhinopithecus bieti
CAGGTCAAAATTTAAGCTTTTAAAAGAATAAAGTGATTTTTACAAGAAAATATATCAAGAACAAATATTTAGAGTAGTGGAAGATGATAAATAAATAAATAATAAATAAATAAATAAATAAATAAATAAGGTTTGAAATTAGAAGATGGTCTTTAAGCCCAGTAACATGTCATGGGGAGAGAATAAATAATAAACACAACTAAAACTTAATAGACTCTAAAAGAAATCAAAGATAAAGATGTTATCTTAAAGAGAGTAGCAGCAACTCAGTAATAAAAATGAAGAGTGTATTCATAATAGTAAGTTGTTCATAATCCCTGCATATATTTTATACCAATGATTATATTTTCTATATTGTATGTGTCGATACATTTTATGGACAGCCTCTCAAAGTTATATGACCTTTCTCCTATTGTTTTCAGTGTGTGTTTAGCATATAATAATATTCAAATACATTGAGAACCATTATTAACTAATATAAAATGTTAAAATAGGAAAAAATTACAGATTTTAAATGATTCTAATTTCCCAATGTCATAAATCATTTTTATGTATAAATTGATGCTCTGCTAGCTTTTCCTCCACCTACAACTCATTCTATAGGAATAATAGTTACATCCTTGCATGCTGACCCTTTCATTCAAAAGTCTCTGAAGTACAGAAAACTGACATCTCTATAGGGAGTGTGATTGGGAAGTTCTGAATTGGTGGCGTTCCTCGTAATGTTTTTAATTTATTTTTATGTCAGTAGTGAGAAGCATTACTATTGTGTAATCTTATCTCCACTACAAAATTAAAGAGAGTATATTATTTGACTTCCTTCCTTTGTTGTCCTCCAATAGCAGGGGTCAAGTTCTACTTTATTCAGCATACACTGGAAAGGAACACAAACAAGAGTAAATCAAGCTAAAAATAGTCATTGCCTCCTCACTTCACTGCTTCCAGTTCAACCAGGCTTCTCCCACTTCACTTTACTTCACTCCACTTATATGCTAATAAATGCCAGAGACTTTACCTGACCATCCCAGGATTCCTATATGCTCACCTTCAGCAACCACAAATGCTGGTGGAAAATCACTGTCTCCACTATCGATTCACATAGAGAACCATGGAGTTGCCCAATTTATGTAGAGAGCATCTCCCACCCATTAAGATATTATGCAAAGAGCACACTGAATACTACCAAGAACACAACCCAAGAAAATGGATCATGATTCTAGGCTTTCAAATCAAACACATAGGAAATCCTTACAAATCGGATCCTTTAAAAGAGGATTTTACTCTATCAAGCAAATGATACTCGTATTTAAATGAAACAGGGAATGTATTTTAGAAGTATTTTAAAATTTAAAATGATCAATAGATTTTAAGTGATGAGAGATAGAAGTTTATAAAACTCTTACTTATATTCAGCTAGCTCAAGTCAACTTTTAATTTTATATAGAAATATGTTTTCCTACTGGAAAACTTAATTGTTCTTCTTAAGAAAATGTAGATAATGCTCAAGGGTTGGTAGCACCCAAGGTTGGATCAATGAAAACAGGTAAGACATAACAAATATCTAAATCATTAGTTCTCAATTACTATGTATGGTTACAAAGGGTAGGGACAAAGTTGGACCATATCAAGTGACTTAATGTGTGCTGGATATTTTATGCACTTCATTAATTTCTCAAAGCCCTCTAAAGGGTAAAAAGTATCATTCCATTACCGGTGAAGATTCAAACTAGAGAGACAGTAAGCATCTAATTTAGGAACATAGGGATATTCATCCATGGAGCTGGTACTTGAACTCTCCATTATTGTCAATTCTAGATATCACTTCTGGTTGATTGGTGGCTTGGGTGTTTGTTTTCTCTCTAAGCCATGCAGTTTCCTAACAGGATTATGTGAATAGCAGGTTACCTTAAGGAACACTCTCCCAGTCAGATCTAGTGGGTGGAAATGGACAAGTGTGACCTGATGGAGTAAAAGTGCTTTGTGGCCATCAGTGCTCTTCCAGGTGCTGCACAGGAATACAGAGGTCTGGAAGTGCAATTAACTCCTCCAAAAAGCTTTCGGCCCATTGCTACTCTGACATGTAAGATTTGTGACAACTTGTTACCTTTCCTGTCTCTCCTGGAAATGCTGTTTGCCAAAGAAACATAATCCTAAAGTCTCATTCATACTCGATTTACTAAGCAATCATGGACTTGTCACTAAGATATTAATTTGAGTTTAGAAACCAATTAAGGGCCGGGCGCGGTGGCTCAAGCCTGTAATCCCAGCACTTTGGGAGGCCGAGACAGGCGGTTCACGAGGTCAGGAGATCGAGACCATCCTGGCTAACAGTCAAACCCCGTCTCTACTAAAAAACACAAAAAAATGAGCCGGGAGAGGTGGCGTGCGCCTGTAGTCCCAGCTTCTCGGGAGGCTGAGGCAGGAGAATGGCGTGAACCCGGGAGGCGGAGCTTGCAGTGAGCTGAGATCCAGCCACTGCACTCCAGCCTGGGCGACAGAGCGAGACTCCGTCTCAAAAAATAAATAAAGAAATAAATAAAAATAAATAAATAAAAATAAAAATAAAAAATAGAAACAAATTAAGCTATCTAGTTCTTGGTGTCAGTGCCTTCACCCATGAACAGAAAACTCAACTCTTATTTATTGATAAGAAAATATTTCCAAAGCCTCAAAACTATTTTTTTAGTGCAATGTTTAACTCTCCAACAGTATTTATATTTTTTGTATGTCAAATCATGGAGATTATTTGTCTTTTTTTATTCCCATTTGTATGTTTCCTTCTGGTGTAATGGGATATCTTTCATTTTAAGTAGTGGAATTTCAAAATAAATAGCAAAACAAATCAATCTCCAATAGATAAATGAAAAATGTGCAATGAAGCTAAAAATATCCTCCACAAAGGTGCTAGCTGGCTGTGTTGCTTAGCTACCCATGACCACACAGGCTGACAGCACCATGAACTCCCAGGCTGAGCTGAGTATAATTACTAACCAGATTTCCATTTCATTAAGTTCCTCTTACAAATCTTGAGAATTTGGAAATGTGCATATTTAGATGATTTCACTACTGTAAATTAGGACAAAATTTGCTTCCTTGAAAAAATAATATTCCACAGTGTGTTTATGAGTAACTTAACTAAACTTGCAAAGGTTGAAATAGTGACACTTTGAAGGCAAAATTTTAATTTTAAAAGAAATAACTAGATTCAAAGAGTTAGAGCCAGATAATATTATTATTTTTTAATCATAAAATTGCTTTTCCAGTTTTGCTTTAAGTGCAAATAAAATAAGGAATGAAAAACTTAGAACTGCTTTATTTTCTTGAAAATTATAAAACATTGATTTTTCTTTGCCAACAGAGGTAATCTTTTCATGCTCTTTCCCCAATTCTAATGTTTAAATGGAGGTTCATTTCACAAATATCTTGGACCATTTAGCAGAGTCCTGTGCAGAGAATACAGTAATTCAGTTCATCAGACAACAAAGTCCATTAGCAGATATTACCAAGTCACTACTAAAAGGCAAGGATAAAGGAAATGCAGAGATTCATATCCCTTCATAATTAACACACAAAGCTTTGAGTGCAGATTACTGTAGGATTATGGTGAATTAAAGAAGTACATTTGATGCTCATTTTATAGATTTCTTATTATCATACTTATCTGAAATATATATGCATTCATTTAATTCCATAAGCATATAATTGAAACAAATAGCTGAAATCCATTTATATCTTCTGAAAGTAAAAAGATTATCTTGCAACCATATTTACATCCACTTACAATCTAATAAACTGGACAACATTTTACTGTTTCATTTCCTCTATTCTCTTAAGAGAGAAAGCTTTATCCCCCTGATCTGGGCTGGATTTGTATTATTTAAAACATTTTTTAAAAATTATCAAAATAATTCATGCATAAGATAACACATAGTGTAAATAAATGCATGGTGAAAATCAACAGTCCCTGGCTTCTTTGCTTACCTTCCCAGTCCTACACTCATTTTTTTTTTTTTTTTTTT
>NW_016811928.1:24815-30477 GCF_001698545.2 Rhinopithecus bieti
TTTTTTTTTTTTTTTTTAGTAGTTAGAATTTTTTTTTTAGGTGAAATTCATATAACATAAAACTTGCCATTTTCAAATGAACAAGTTAGTGGCATTTAGTACCTTCTCAGTATTGTGCAATCACCACCTCCTCCTAGTTCCCCCCAAAATTTCATCACTCCTAAATGAAGGCCCATACCCATTAAACTGCTACTCACACTGTCCCTTACTCCAGCCCTGGCAATCACCAAATCACATTTTGTCTCTATAGATTTGCCTCTTCTGGATATTTTATGTAAATTGAATCATACAATATTTGGCATTCTGTGCCTGGCTTCTTTCACTTGGTATAATCCAATACTTATTCATTTTTCTAAAAGGAATCCTTATAATTTTTAATAATACATTTACACCTCTTTCAGAAAAATATCTATTGACTTCATGATATGGAATAAGAGTATTTACTCTATAGCAACAATTTCCCCTTCACATTCTGTGGTTTGAGTGACTTTATTATTCTTAGTTTTTCACTGGTTGCTACTGTAATTTAAATGATGTATTAAAAGCCATATTTTTTGTTCCTCTTGCAATAGTTTCTGACTCCACATTTTGCATATGAGGGTATTCAAACTACATGTTCCTCTTCCTTTCTTCCCTTTTGTTACATCTTATCTTCTCTCAGTTGTACTTTTCCACCGTTGAAGTTTATGTATTTATTTATTCTTCAAATATTAATGATGGGTCACGTTTATTATGGACTCTGTGTTAGGTATAGAAGGTATAAGTTGAAACATATTATTTTTATCTTGCAATCACAACCTAGTCTCCCATACCTTGACAGTAAATTGACTCTATTACCGATAAATAGACTTTCAATAATAGGAAGAAGTAAATATTGTTAAACAAGGGACCAAGTTCTCTATTAAGATACTTCTCATTTGTTACATGTACAGTGTTATTTTCTTGAGCTAATTGACTATAAATGAACCCATATTTAAGATTAAAATACGTTCTTATTTTAGCTGTTTTAAAGCATACTTCATTTTAATTTGCTTTATATTTGGACCATGACCTGCTTATATATTTTTATTACATGTTGTTTACCTGGGCATTTCTAATTTTCTTTTTATCTGTCATCTGACATTTTCCTGTTCACAAATTATCCTAACCTTTTAATCAGAATTTCTCCTTCTTCAAGGATCACTTTTCCTTAGCAACCTTTTCACCAAAGGCTATAGGTCTCCTCCAATTGGGAACAATTACCTTCTAATGTATTGTAGAGGCTTCTTTCAGGCTATTCTTCGAAGATTTGTAAACTTGTAGTCATTGTTGCCTGGATTATTTGCCTTCCTCTTCTGGCATTTACTCTCTCCTTTGACTGCAATTTATCTTCCAGTATTCCTGTAAGAGAAATGTATGTGTGGCCTTGCATGTTGAAAATCTTCATGATTTTTACTTGAATGACAGTTTTTCTGGGTATAAAATTTTAAAAGCATAGTACCTTTTTTCATTGAGCAATCATTGGCTTTGTAAGAATTTAGTATGCCAGAATAATTTTATTTTTTATATGTATTTTGTTTTTATAACTTTTTTCTTCTCTACAAGTTTTTAAGGTATTCTATTTATCGTTAATGTTCTGACATTTTGCTGTAATATGTATATTCATTAATCCTTTTGTCCTCATTGAGCAGAGTAATCAGGGAAGACCTTTGATGTTGCCGAACATGTCTTCTCACATCCCTTTTTTCATTTGTGGAACAAATAAACATCTAGTTTCATGTGTCTGTGTTTCATATTTTCTAATTCTTTTGCTTTTGAATTTTTTTTCTGTTTATAATCATGTTGAATTTTTTAACAGCCTTTTAAAAAATCTCTAAGAGCTTTTATTTGTCTAATAACATTTCTTTCTACTACTACATTTGTGTTTTCTGGATGCAGTATAGCCCCAATACTCTGTTAATGCATTTGATTTTTGCTGGATCTCTTCTCTTGGTGGTGATTCTGAGTGGAAGCCATGAATGGATTCACTCTCCCTTTTTTGCTTTGTGTTGAGCAGTGGTCTTTTGTGCAGGCTTTGGGACTGCAATCCAACATGTGCCAAAATAAAAGGGACTTTATTTTAAGGCATCGAAATGGAGTAGAGAATGTTTTGGCTATCCCTGGAATTCTTGTCTAATTTGTTTCAAAGATAAATACTTAGTTGTTTGCCTGGATATATATTATAGCCTGTGACGCTTTCACTCTCTCTGTGTGTAGTTTGTGAATGTGTGTGCATGTATTAAGGAGAAAGTGTTATTGTGGGGATACTGCCAAGTAGAGTTTACCATGTATAATTAACCCCCATATATCACTTGTAAGCCCACTGGCAGTCCCATTAATTTGGGGCCCACAGATGCTTAGAGATTTTGCTCAGAAAAACTTTCCTCATTATCAACATAGTTCAGTCCCTTACATCCTTCTAGTTGTTACTTAGATGTTAGCTTTTCAATCAAGATGATACTCTACCCTCTTTAAAACTGCAACCCATATCCCTTCCTGGTACTCCATATTCCTCTTGTTCTGTTTACATTTTATATTTTATGCACCATCTTTTGCAGAATGAATTCAATTTTTTACATTTTTAAATTAATATACATTTTAATGGACTGACAAATGTCTTAGCTATCAATTTTACTACTAGAATAATTTTAATGAAAAACTAACAGCTTATTAACCCACAATTTTGTGAAGCAAGAAAACTTGTTAGGACCTTTGCACAGCTGCACACTCTAACGAGAGAATAAGTGGAGCGCCTTGGAATTTAGCTACTAGGAGAACTGTAGCTCTTGTTCCTATTAATTGCACATCCTTCAGCTTCCTGTTGGCTCATTATTTTGCCATAATGATTTTTTGAATTGAACCTTTCTGGTTAATATTTCCTTGGGATGCTATTTTTCTTGTTTAAATAAATTGCTGTAATGTATCCCAAAAAGAAATATTTGGATTACATCAGTTCAGCAATTTAAAAAAAATTATGTGAAGAGAAATTGGATAATAACCTAATGGGATTGTATGGAAAACCCCAAAGTATTCATATTTTTAAGTGAGCAATAAAGAAATCTCAACCTACCAGCTAAAATCACCTAACTGGGAAAGTAAGGCCAGTTCCTATACATTTCTATCTCCCTATGGGAAGAATAAATTAATTACAATTCCTCACTTAAAGTCAAAGAAATTGAAGTTCTGTTAAAATATTAGAAGATGTTAACAAAATATGTAGGCTATCAGTTATTTCCAATGCTTACTTTCTTTTCAAGAAATACATTAGCTACTTTGTAGAGAATCCAGTTTGAATGGGCACATGATAGAGGTTTTAATAAAGATCATTTGTTTCAGTGGGTACATATTAGATGGGTTCTGAATTTCCAAAACATTATTTTCTGAGGAATAAGAAGTCTCAATATTGTGTGTTTATGTGTCTGTATATGAGTGGATGCCTATCAATGCTTTCAGGAATTTTTTTTATTAATTTTTTTTTACTTAGGGAAATACACATATTTTCCCACATAAAAGAGCTGATAGCAAATCTTGAAATGCATTTCTGAAAACACAACTCGATCTAGTATTTCGTAATTTGCTTCAAAGAATAGCAACTAACACAAGTAAATGTGACTCAAGTAATTTCTGTACCATTTATTCATTCATCTCAAAACTTCTTTGTGTAAAAAGATTTATTTCGTATGTATTGTGTATGCTTTAAGCAACATGAATTAATTTGGTAACTATCCCATTAGGTTTTCTTTGAATGTATATGTGCATATAAGGTTAAGGGGAGAGAGGAGGAAAAATAGTTGAGGGTAAGTTGGTTTAAAAAAATGAAATTATTCTGGGATGCTTTCCCAAATGAGAACTTAAGGGAAAGAATAATAATAATGATAATCATAATAATTAAAGAAGAATGGACAAAACTTTATTTAAGTTCAACAGAAACTGTTAAGAAAATAATGAGGCGAAATTGCTCATATCTCAAGAGAGCAATTGCAATGAATATGAGAAAGTGGTAGGGAAGCAATTCTTTTCCAATCTTCATATCTTAATCACATGATCCTCTTAGGATGACAAAATCCAGTCTTCTTAAATATTAAATAAGTACTTTTTGTGGGCAAATCTATTAGCTGTAGTATTTGGACTTAACTTTTTCTTCAAAATTAAATAGCGTCAAGAAGCTAAGAAAATAGTAAGTTGATAATACTCTCTATCTTGGAAGAGATTTATGGTATGCAATTGTATGCATTTCATAGAGCCCATTGACTTATATGTTTATGACTGGGGTATTTCATTGTATATAAATTTTTTATCAAAATAAGTATAAACAAATATTGAATTCTAGCAAATGATGTGAATGCCAAACTATCCAGGAGGAAGTAGTATCTGCTACTTACTTTGACATGTAAAAAAATATTAAGATGGATGAATGGGAAAGGGATGATTAGACATGTGATTAAGCAAGTAGAGTAACATGTTAATTGTACAAACTACACAGTGAATATATGAAACATATTGAAATATATGAAAAATTATTTCAACTTTTCAGTATGTTTGACATTTTGTCATAAGTAAAGTTTCAAAAAATCATAATAAAAGCCCAATAGCAAATAAATTAAAACATGTCGTGTTCACATATTTTCATATTAACAAATACTTTTTAGTAAAAAATCTTTAGATATGAAAATTCAAATCCCTGTGTAATAATTTAATATTTTGAATTGAAGGCTGTGGGCTTAAAATATAAATATTTTACAAATGTATTCCTTTGGTTCATTATTATCTATTTTCTTACACAATCAATTCTATATATTGATAAGTCATTGATACTGGGTGGGATGATGGGGTTAAAGGGAGTGCTAGGGACAAAGCATGACGCGTTCTCTGTGGAGAAGCCCCACATGAGGCTGAAGCCCTGAGTCAGCAGGTCTAAGTAGTCACATGGTGACATCCTCACAGACAAGTTGTAACTTCACAGAAACTGAGTTGGTTTCAGTTCAAAGTAGCTAAAAAAATTTTCAAATGCATTTTAAAAAATAAAGTTTATTTTAAGGCAGGAGCAACCTCACTATTCTGAGCTAGTAAGTTTTTGGATGTTTGTTCATTTGCTTGTTTTTTTTTTTTTTTTTTTTAAGTGGGAATTCTAGAATCAGAATTGACATCCACATATCACAATAAATATAGCTGCAGTAGATACTACATCCTAAAGTAGATTTCAAATTGCACGTAACACATTTAAGAAATATACTTGCGATGGGGCGGAGCAAGATGGCCGAATAGGAACAGCTCCAGTCTCCAACTCCCAGTGCGAGCAACACAGAAGACTGGTGATTTCTGCATTTTCAACTGACGTACTGGGGTCATCTCACTAGGGAGTGCCGGACAATTGGTGCTGGTCAGCTGCTGCAGCCTGACCAGCAAGAGCTGAAGCAGGGCGAGGCATCGCCTCACCTGGAAGCGCAAGGGGGAAGGGAATCCCTTTTCCTAGACAGGGGAACTGAGACACACAACACCTGGAAAATCGGGTAACTCCCACCCCAATACTGCGCTTTAAGAAAACAGGCACACCAGGAGAATATATCCCACACCTGGCCGGGAGGGTCCCACGCCCACGGAGCCTCCCTCATTGCTAACACAGCAGTCTGCGGCAATCTATCCG
>NW_016811928.1:35584-42072 GCF_001698545.2 Rhinopithecus bieti
AAATAAATAAATATAATAAAATAAATAAATAAAATTAAATTTTAAAAAAAGAAATATACTTGCTCAGGTTTCTGTAAGACAGATGTATAAGACATAATTTACTAAAACTTTGCATTTGTCTAAATGTATAAATACATTTACCTTCCCAGGGAAATTTCTTCATGTTACATAAAGAGTAGGCAATACAGTGCCCTGATAGCTGTGGAGAAATTCATGATTGTGATCAATGAACTCAATTATGGCCCCATTCCAAGGATTTCCAGCTTTCCTTTACAATGATACATAGTTGCCTATGAACTTGACACTACTCTCCAGATCTTTTCAATAAATAAGAAGGATATTCCAGAGCATGTGTGCACATTCACTCTGCCTTTCTCTCTCTGTCTCTCTCTCACACACACTGGGTCCCCAGCTGATTTTCTTCGCAAGGTTAGTTGCTAATACATTCCTAGCACCCATGCATTATTAATGCTCCCCGCTCTCCAAGGCGGCAGTGACAAATAGGAAGCAAAATCTACTGACTAGTGGGGAATGTACTTTTTAGTCATGCTTGAATTTTTCAATCCATTCTGCTTGTTGAGGATTTTCTGTAGAGATTCTGAAACTAAATGTGCCTTTATATCCCTCTTCTCCCTTCACCCTTTCCCCACTTTTTGTTTTTCAAATCTAATAGGCATTCACGTAGACAGAGGAATTATGCATCAGGGCTTTGAGGGGAGTAGAGTAAAAGTAATTTTAAATAAAATTTTGTTAAATACCTTTGATAATTCCCAAAGCAGGAAGGTCATTGTTTCTCTTCACATGTAGTAAGCAGCAGTTTTTACTCCAAAAGGACTTGCATGTAGTTAAATAAATTGTACTATTTTAACTAGGTTATGCCAGCTTTAGTATTCCCAAAATAATACCAAGTGTGTATCATGAGAAACATTGATTGCTTAATGTGCAGATTTGTTTCTTCAGATATAAAATCGTATTCATTCTGTAATATAAGGAAGCAATCTGTGAAGTACATTCTGAGATGGTTCTTGGGTACTATAAATCCCACTAACAGCTCTATTCCCTTTGTTTAATTCAGAATTACTTCATGTAAGGTATTATACCTTTGTACATGTGATGAGAAGCTTTTAGAAAATAACTTTTTGATGTATAAAGATTTAATTGGTAGAGAACAAAGTAATTGAAATTCCTCCAGCAACTGGAATTGGGAGCAAATCCTTTTTACTATGTTTCCCCAGTTTGAAGTTGGAAATCACAATCCTTTTTATTTTATTTTATTTATATTTAATTTCAATAGCTTTAGGGTTACAAGTTGTTTTTGATTACACAGATGAATTGTGTTATGGTACCCATCACCTGAGTAGTGTACATTGTACCCAATAGGTAGTTTTTCATCCCTCACCACCTTCCCACTCTCCTCACTTCTACATGTCCAATGTCCATTATAGTACTCTTTATGCCTTTATGCACCCATAATTTAGCTTCCACTTATAAGAGAAGATGTAATATCTGGTGCTTGATTCCAGAGTTACTTCATTTAGAATAACAGCCTCCAGTTCCATCCAAATTGCTGCAAAAAATAAATAAATAAATAAAATAATGTTACTTTGTTTTCTGAGGCTGAGTACTATTCCATGGTGTATATGTACCACAGTTTCTTTATCCACTCATTGGTTAATGGGCACATACATTGATTCTATATCTTTGCATTTGTGAACTGTGCTGTGATAAATGTATGCACGCAGGGGTTTTTTGATATTGTGACTTTTTTTTCTTTGGGAAGTTACCAGTATCCGGATTGCTAGATTGAATAGTAGATCTACTTTTAGTTCTCTGAGAAATTTCCATGCGGTTTTCCATAGAGGTTGCACAAATTTACATTCCGACTAGCTCAGTGTACACCATATCCACATCAATATCTACTGTTTTTTGACTTTTTAATAATGGACATTCTGGCTTGGGTAGGGTGGTATCTCATTGCAGTTTTAATTAGCATTTCCCTGATAATTAGTGATGTTGGGCATTTTTTCATATATTTATTGTCCATTGTATATCTTCTTTTTAGAATTTTCTATTCATGTCCCCTGCCACTTTTTAATGTTTTTTTTTTTTTAATAGTTTGAGTTCCTTGTAGATTTGGGATATCATATGCATAATTTGTAACAATTACAATCCTTTACATCAAATAGTCAATTACCACAATATTCTTGTTTGTGAATTATTAATAAACCACTTAAAACATGCTGATCACTTATGCTCATATCAGACAAATTAATAATTCTATAAATTAAAAGATAGTAAGAACTAGAAAGTGATGGCAGAACCATGGTCTTTTATGCAGTTGCAATTTCTCCAAGGGGGAAGATAAAAAAAAATTTGAATGTATATTTTCTATGTAATAATTTGCTAAGTGCTTTCAATATATTATCTCATTTAAATAAAACAAAGATTCTATGAGGCAGGTATTATGTCTGCTTTACAATTAAAATTAAAAACGGAGGCAGAATAATTTTGAACGGGCCTAATAAGTGGCAAATTTAAAATGAAATAATTCAATTTGATGTCAAAGTTCATTTTCTGTCTGCCACACAGAGGTTGCCTTCTTAGACCATGAATTTCTGCATTACAATGTTATTAGTGTTGGTTCTTATAGTTGCTTGGTAATGGTGATGGCACCTGACCCAGTGGAGTTATTTTTCAGTAGGTATCATTGGCTTAAACCCACTTAGAAGAGTTTTCTAACATAGATATTTGGCTCAAATGCATGACTTTTATGCCCAAATTCTATTAGAGTACATTTTGTGCTGGGATCTAACACGTGTATTGAGCCATGAAAAAATTAGCTGAAATAATTAGTGCCCTCTTGAAGGTTAAATTAATACCTGTGTATAAGTATAAAATCTGGTATTTAGTAAATAAAGGGAGAAAACTGAGGAAATGTTCTGGATTTCCAAGCATGTGAAATAGGCAGGTTAGGTATTCTAAAATGAATATGAAATAAATAATAGAATAGTTTGTAACATGGCTCTAAAAGTTACTGTACTGCTGCTCTTCATGAGGATTGAATCCAAGTAACTCCACAAATCTTCCGAAAAGAATACCATTTAATAAGGATATCAAATAAATCCACCCATAACCCACAAATACAGAATAGCAAGGAAAAAATACAAAAACTTCTATTTGTATGTAAGTGCAAGAATAAACACCTGAAATGAGCAGTAATCTCTGACACCCTGGCAGACAGCTAAGTCGGTCTCACCGTGCAAAAAATAAAAAATTAAAAGGAGACTACAAGCAGATCACGGAACTCAGTAAACCTAACCCTCAGAATTACTCAGTCCAATCCTAATGGGAAAAAATACTGAAAGCAGGAACAGGTTTGATACCTTATGGATTAGAACTCTAACAGCTTCAAAAGGAATTGGCTTGAAAATGCATGGGATTAGAGGTTGAAATTCTGAGAAGGTAGAACTCTAGAGCTGATTGAAGCAATTTGGAAGAAAATGGGATAGTTTGAAGATCTGGGAAGAACAGAAAAGAAGAAAGCAAACAATCCTTTAGTGGTCCATAAAACAAAACAAAACAAAAATAGATTGTAGAATCAGAAAATGCACCAACCCATTTCCCATACATAGAGTTGGTTAAATAAATCAGACTGTTCTATATCAGTAAAAGAGAATTCTACTAAACTAAGAAGTCTAGTAACTACTCAAGTCTGTTATTTCTTTCCATATTTCACCTCTTATTACTTGCCCTGAAAACTCTACCACATTTAAAAGTGAATAACAACAAAATGGCAGGAACTACTCATGCAAAGTGACACACAAAAAACTAAACAAAACAGAAAGTGACAATCAAAATTATTCAATTGATTAAGGTGTTAACAAAAACCTCAACTGGAAAACAGAACAAAACTGCAACTCAATACTACAACATAAATTAAACAAATATTATTTGTCAGGTATGAAAGTCCATGCCAAATCAGAATAGAAATGATAAAACTAAACATATAAAATAAGAGTTGACTAAAATCATGAAAAATTCCAAGAAAACGACACAATTATCTCAGAAACATAGATCAGATTACTAGGTGCCCATGGAAAATTAGATTCGACTGAAAATACAGTTATCGCAAGAGACTTTGAAAAACAAAAGCAATCAAGAGAATGAAAACGAAATAAATTAGAAATGTGTAAAAGAAAGTAATAAATATACAGGAAAGTCAAAGAAATTACTACTAGTATTTTTAGTTCCATCAACTTGCACATTCCAATGGAGATTTTCTCCAAGTCCCATGAGTTAGTGAACAGAGAGTCCTAGTGTCACCACACCAGGCTTTGCTGAGTTCTAAGGGTGGGCCAGGTTGAGTTTCAAAATGGCACAATTATTCAGTTTAGTTGAGTTGGGACATGAGTAGGTAAAAATGATCATCTAAGCAGCAATTGCACTGGACCAAGCAAGATAAATAATGCAAAAAGCATGATTTCACTCTCAATAGTTTCCAGTCTTGCCAGGAAGACACTATGATTGTGCTTGTAAAACACCACACCCAAGTGATTCATTTCTTGTGGGAGATAAAGGTTAAATTGTACTGGAAGCTTAGAGGTGAGAAAAACCATCACCATCTGGGGGCAGAAGAGATCACCTATTCCAAAGATGTTGCAATTGCTTAAAACTTTTTTGCAACTTGAACTTTGAAAATGTTTTACAATAAAACAAAATAATGTTAGTCATGTTCTGACCAAAATTCACATTACCCTTTTATTAACCCATGCTGTTCACTAGATGAGACTCCAGATATTTTATTCTGTTCTTAAAATCAGATTCACTAATCAAAACTACAAAAGATGCTGTCATTTTAGGTACAGGTACAGACTCTGAAATCCTCCCAAAAGAATGTTTAAATCTGTTATTTTCAATAGTGATATGGTTAGAGTTTTAAGAACATATTGTCTTAGGGTTGTGATTCAGAACACCACACCTCTTTGAATATATACGTTTCACATATTTTTTTAATTTGTCAAATTATAGTCATATCTCAAGTGAAATAAGTAAACGATTATGATTGAATTCCTTTTTTAAGAAACCTTTGCCTCCCCACAGTCTCTCTCCAGTTGACAGCTAGAATATTCTTTTAAAATATAGATGAGTTTTCTTGTCATTGTGCTTATTAAAATCCTGTAATGGCTTCCAGTGAGGTGTCACAGCTGTAAGATGCTGCACGAGAAATCCCCTGTTCAACATTTGTCTCCATTCCCTCCATGGCCCCGAAGTGACAATTTTGCAGTCACACAGCATTCTTGCACTTTCTTGAACAGACCAAGCTTCATCCAGTCTGAGGGCCATCACCTTAGCTCTCCCTGCTTCTCAGAAGGCATTTTCTCCAAATCTTGATGTAGCCACCACCTGCTCTTTCTTTATCAAGCATTAACTCAAAGCCACCTCCACAAAGTGTGCTTTCTCAGTCACCTTATCTAAAGTGATGCCAACTCTGCCTGCCCCTGCCCTCCTGGTCCACAAATCTTTGTTCTCACAATACCTACTGAAGGTATATTCAATTAAGTGTCTGTTGTCTGTCACCCCAAATGGTAAGTCCCATGTCTCACTTGTTCAGTGCATAACATTGAACGCTAAACAATTTAGTTTATCATCGTTTTTAAACTAACTTTTTAAAAAATATTAGTCAACTATGGCTAGAACATATTTATTAAATAAATATATGATTCAATGAATGAGGGATTAAAAGAATAAATAAACAAATGAAGACAGTGGAATTTGATTCATCTCATTCAGCTTTTCTCCTTTCTGATGGTTATAAGGGAATAGTTGCTTCCCTGTGGGAAGGAAAAGAAAGGTGTCCATTATTACCCCACTTCTTAGGGCTTTATTACAAATAAGTGAGGGACTAAGGAAACTTAGTTTAAAATATAATGATGAACTAAATCTAGTGTTCAATGTTATGTTACCTGACTGCCATGTTCTTCAATTCTTCTTCAACTAAACACTCACGTAGAGTTTACTAACTGACATTAAAATGAAAGGGGAAAATATGTACACACCATGTGCATCCAGTTTCACATTTATTGATAAGTAAAAATACAGGCTACTGTATTGTTCTGCTATTGACAAACAGACACAAGAGGAAGGAGGAAATACAGGTATTTCAGAGGAAAATGACAGCTGATGGACAGCTCCCTAAAATGAATGTTTTTGAACTATTTTCAAAGCTATGCTACCTTTTCCTTTCTAAATTATGGAGACTTGGATTTTCCTTGACTCAAAGCAGAGTCTAGAGACAAGTGACAGTTACCAAATACAAGGGCGCCATGCAGTTCAAATTTATAAAGTACCAAATATGACAATGCACATTTTTATATTTCCTTGTGTGAGTGGATTTTATCATTTCTGGTAGTGACTCAGACATTAGGTAAGACGGGTAAGTATCATTGAACAAGCATTGATAGAAATGGGAAAAAAAAAAAAAAAAAAAA
>NW_016811928.1:42327-66881 GCF_001698545.2 Rhinopithecus bieti
AAAAAAAAAACAAGGATCAGGAGCAGAATGAAACTCTATTCTTTTCAGTCCTTGACAGTTTCTTTTATTTAAAGTTTCCAAATATTATCTATGAATGTCACTTTTCAAACCATTGTGGTAAAAAAACTCATTATCAAGGCCATCACAAACAAAAGGAAAATTATTTTGTATGTTTTGAAAAGTAAGGAGTAATTATTATGGCTGAGGAAAAAATCAATTCATTCTTTTTCTTGTTGTTCAGTTCTTACTTTTTCTTTACCTTAGCTTTAAATGATATATAGTCCAGAGGCATGAGGCCATGAAGTCCCTTCATGGTGCTTCTCCTGGGAAAAGCAAAACAAATAAAGAGAAAAGCTTGGAATGAAAACAGCAAACATGAAGTCTATATTCAAAAGCGTTAGAGAAGCTAAAATATTGATATGCTACCCTACCTATAGGCTATGAATATCTGCATATTTTTTGAACACCAAAGCCATGCACTTTATGGTGAAAGTTTTGTGTGAAAGCGTGCCATGTTACAGTGCCACATTTCATTATTATAATATATTAATCCTCACATAGGATATTATTACTCACAGAGAATCTGTAGCTATGTCTTACTCTGGCACTGTGAGTTTGGTACCTGAATAGATTCACTTAAAATCTGGAGGAGAGAAAGGAGAGAGAGACAGGGAGAGAGGTGAGAGAGAGAGCAAAAGATGGGGGAGAAAGAGAAAGAAGGAAGGAAGGAAGGAAGGAAGGAAGGAAGGAAGGAGGAAGAAGGAAGAAGGAAGGAAGGATGGTAGGAAGGAAGGAAAGAAGGAAAGAAAGAAGTGGCGGAGGTTGGTTTAAAAATTAGCAACCATAAAAGCCACGAGTTCGTGAAGCAAACTAGTCAAACTTTTTGGCAAAATGTGATAGTTTAATGAAGAAGTAACATCATATGTTTTTATCCAGATAATCTTAGTCTATAAAGGAATCCACTGTATGAGTCTTTGGAAATGTTATAAAGCAGTGGTCTGGTAGCTCTTTCAGAGCCCTGTATGTACAGACTTTCATTTTATTAAAAAATAAGATACCATGATATTACTTAGAAGGCTGCTAGGTGCATCAGCTAAATATTGTACAGTCTGACTTTTTAAATTTTATTTTAAGGAAATTTTATGAATACTAAATACTAAAATTTTATGAATACTAAAATAGCAACATGGGTAATATTACTTTAGGCAAGAAACGACCTATAGAAATATATATTTAAACATAAACTCAACACACACTATGTTACTGCACTTCATTTATTCTTTTGCCTTTAGTATGAACCACTGGGACTCACAATTACTATCACAGAACAGAATTAAGTAGCGTATCCCCAGAGCCCAACTCCATTAGAACACATAGACGCTTTGTCACTCTAGGTCAGCTGTGAAAGGGAAGAAGTCACAAGTGCAGAAAGGCTAAGGAAGTCTCCTCTCCCTAGGTAAAAGGTTCAATGCCATTTTTATCATGCATTTTAACCCAATGACTTTGTCATAATCTCTGGGGAAGCTTCCCATTTACTTAATAAATTATTTATTGGTTATGGTAACTACAGTACAAAATAATTTGTTTACACACAAGCCATTCATTGGTGACCTTTAGTTGAGGTGTACTTTCTGGTTCTGTCTGATGTCCGTAATGCAAAAATGTTGAAGAGCAGTGAAAAAATGGTACAGTAAGATTAGGTGACTTGGTCCAGTTGAAATAGTTATGTGTACTCACAGCACGATAGGCATTTTTAAACTTCAGGCTTCCATTGGCATCACATTCAAAGCATGGACTGTATTTAGAGTAATCATATAATTTATGGTCCTGGCCACAACAATTTTGGAAGTAGAAGAGGGCATTATTAATACACCAAAAAAGCAAGCACTAAACTGGGTATGTCTCAGGCAAATTGTGTATATGGTCACTTAATTATCTCATGATTCTACCAAAGAAAGTTCCATGGTTTCAACTAAAAGCTACTTTAATTACTGAAAAATATGCATAGTTCAGGGGAAAATCTAGGTGGGTCAACATAAGTTCACTAGGCCTTAGGGGAGAGACATAGTTACATTTATGCTCTTTCTCTTTTAAAAAATTTCCTTTGAATTAAATAAAACAATAAAATCTTAAAATTTCTAGTGAAATAGGTGAGTTTGTTCCTTTACTTTAAATTTGATTCCCTATTTAGAAGTATTTATTAAGCTTGAGAACATTCATTTATTCAATCATTCATGCAATCATTAAGAATTATTAATACTTTACTATGTCCAGGCACAGTTCCCAGTGCAAGGGCTATAAATACGAGTAAGATAAAGTCACTGCCCTCAAAAAGTTACAGAAGAGCAAGAGAGTCTATAACAACGAGTGAAGTAGGTATATGGCAATAATGTTAAAAATTCATGCAGCTTATTGTGGAAGTTTTTTGAAGGCAATAGTTCATGACACCTATGTATTCTGTTAATCATGTAATAAGAACCACACAGATATGGTCTTTCCCTCATGAAAGTAACATTTAACTTATAGAAGGGTTGAAGCGAGAGAACAGAAACCATGATGAAATGAATATATAAAAAATTTTAGGGAGCAACCATTAAAAATATTTATTTTAAATGTACACATATTTTTAAAATGTGTTCATTTTAGAAAATGGACAGTTTCTTCCCTTTCCCCTGTATTTTTCAACTCATTGCATTTGAATTAGCCCAGTGACTCTATGACAAACAGAATGTTGGGGAACCGAAGTTGTACACGTTTTAAGTCTGAGCTTTAAGAGACCTTGCATGCTTCCCCCTGGTCTGGGAACCCCTAATACTGCAGTCAACTGAAAAAGCCAGGGATAACCTTTTGTCCGATAAAAAAGGAGAGCCATGTTGACCTAGCTGACAATCATCCAACTTGCAGCCTGATGGCAGAGGCATGAGTGAGCCCTGAAGAGACTAGAAAAATATCCAACATAACTCAGCACAAATATCCAGCAAAACTCAGCATAAAAGCACCATCACAAGAACAAAAAGTCAGGTGAGTGATCACAGTGCCTGGCTTTAACTTTATATTGCTGAAAGAGGCATTGAAGAGGGTAGGAGAGACAGTCTTGAATTGCTGACGCTACCCCTCCTCTATCCCCTGACAGCAGCCATATGGCATGGAGAGACTGTGCACATAGGAGAGGCAGAATGCAGTGACTAAGGGTCTTTACATTGTACTCAGTCCTGTCCTGTCACAGCAAAGAGCAAAGTCATGCTGAGTTCAGCCAGCACTCATGCATGGAGAGAGCATTTGGACCAGATCTAGCCAGAGGGGAATCACCCATCCCCATGGCTGGAACTCGAGTTTCTCAGCAAGCCTTGCCTCCATGGGCCAATGTGCTCTGGGGCCCTAAGTAAACTTGAAAGGTGGTCTAGGACACAAAGACTGCAATTCCTGGGCAACTCCTAGTGCTAGGCTAGGCTCAGAGTCAGTGGACTAGCATAGCATGTGACCATAGGGAGACAATAGATAGGTTGGCTAAGGGAGTGCTTGTGCCACTCGCACCCCAACTACAGGCAGTGCAGCTCACAGAAACCAGAGTGACTCCTTCCTTCTGCTTAGGAGAAGAAAGTGAAAAGCAAAGAGATCTTCATCTTGCATCTTTGATACCAGCTCAATCACAGTAGGATAGGGCAGAGTCATGAGGTCCCCATTCCAGGCCCTAGCTCATGGATGACATTTCTAGACATACTCTGGCCATAGGGAACCCACTGCCTTGAAGGGAAGGACCTGTCCTGGCAGGATGTGTCACCTGCTGACTAAAGAGCTCTTGGGTCCTGAATAACCAGCAGCGATACACAGGTAGTAAGCCATAGGCCTTGGGCTCTGAGAAATGCTAACTTCAGGTGTGATCCAGGACATTTCTAGCTATGGGGTTATGGTGAAAGAAATCTTCCGTTTCAGAAAAGCAGAGCTAAAAGTAAAAGGGATTTGTCTTGCACCTTAGGTGCTAGCTTAGCCATAATGATGTAGAGAAACAAGTAGGCTCTTCTGGCCCCTGGGTCCAGGCCTAGGGTCTTGGACAGCATTTCTGGACCTGCTGTGGGACAGAGGAGAGCCAATTTCCCTGAAGGGTGAGTCCCCGGCCTGGGGGGATTCAACACAAGCTGACCAACAGCTCTTGGGCTCTTCGTAAACACTGGTGGTGGTCTGGCAGAATTCTGGTGCGTGATAGTAATGGTGAGCCCCAGTGGTTCATACTAAAGGCAAAAGAACAAGTGAAGTGCAGTCATATACTCTATGTTGAGTTTATGTTTAAATATATCCTTCCATAGGTAGTTTCTTGCCTAAAGTAATATAACCCGTGTTGGTATTTTATTAGGATAATTGGTAAAATTTTCTTAAAATAAAATTTTAAAAGTCAGACTGTACAATATTTAGCTGATCTACCCACCAGCCTTCCAGGTAATATCATGACATCTTATTTTTTAATAAAATGAAAGTCAGCACGTACAAGGCTCTGAAAGAGCTACCAGGCCAATGCTTTAAAACATTTCCAAAGACTTATACAGTGGTTTCCATTATAGAATAAGATTCTCTGGATAAATACATATGATGCTACTTCTTAATTAAACTATCACATTTTGCCAAAAAGTTTGTTTGACTAGTTTCCTTCATTAACTCATGGGCTGGCAGTGGTGGTGGCCACAGGGAGAGGCTCCGCTGCCTGTGAAAAGGGGACACACAAGTGGAAAGGACTTAAGATTGTGATTCGAGTGCCAACTTAGCCACAGTAGAATAGAACACCAATTAAACTTCTAAGAATTTTGACTCCAATCTCTGACTTCCAGACAGCATCTCCTGACCAACTCAGGGCCTAAAAGAACTTGTTGCCCTAAAGAGAAGGACACAAACCACGTTGGCTTCACCACCTGTTGACTGTAGAGCCCTAGGGACTTGAGTTAACATAGGTGGAAGCCAAATAGTGATGACAGCAGTCCTTGGGTGAGACCCAGTTATGAGCTGGTTTCAGGTCCGACCCAGTGCAGTCCCAGTGGTGGTGTTCACAGAGGTGCTTGCACTACCATGCCCCTAGTTCCAGGCAGCTCAGCACAGAGTGAGAGATTCTATTTGCTTGGGAGAAAGTAAGTGAAAACAACAAGTTTCTGCCTGGTAATTCAGATAATTCTTCCAGATCTTATACAAGACCACCACAGTTGTACCTCCATGAGTCTGCAAAGACTACAGCATTTTTGGGCTTGAGGCCCAACTCCCTTGGAATATGTGGAAAGCCTTCCCAAAAAGGATGGGCACAATGAGCTAAGACTGCGAAGACCACAATATAAACTTAATTCTTCAATGCCCTGACACTGACAAACATAAACAATCATCAAGATCATTTGGGAAAACATGACCTCACCAAATAAACTAAATAAAACACAAGGAGCCAGTCTTGAAGAAACAGATCTGTGACCTTTAAGACAGATAATTCAAAATAACTGGTTTGAGAAAATCCAAAGAAATTCAAGGTAATACAGAGAAGGAATTCAGAATTCTATCAGATAAATTTAACAAAGAGATTAAAATAATTTAAAAGGATGAAGAAGAAATTCTACAGTTGAAAAATACAGTTGATATACTGAAGAATGCATCAGAGTCCCTTAATTAGAGAATTTATCAACCAGAAGAAAGAATTGGTAAGGCTGAAGAAAAGCTATTTGAAAATACAGTCAGAGGAGACAAAAGAAAAAAGAATAAAAAAGTAATGAAGCATGCTTACAAAATCTAGAAAATAGGCCCAAAAGGGCAAATAGTCAGAGTTACTGGCCTTGAAGAGGAGTCAGAGAAAGTGATAGGGATAAAAAGTTTATTCAAAAGAATAGTATCAGAGAACTTCTCAAACCTAGAGAATTACATCAACATTCAAGTACAAGAAGGTGATAGAACACCAAGCAGATTTAACCCAAAGAAAACTACCTCAAGGCATTTAATAACCAAACTCCCAAAGGGCAAGAATAAAGAAAGGATCCAAAAAAACAGCAAAAGAAAAGAAACAACTAACATACAATGGAGCTCCAATGTGTCTGGCAACAGACTTTTCAGTGGAAATTCTATAGGCCAAGAGAAAGTGGCATGACATATTTTAAGTGCTGAAGGAAAAGACTACCCTAAAATACTGTATCCAACCAAAATTTCCTTTGAAGCATGAAGAAGAAAGAAAGACCTTTTCAGACAAACAAAAGTCGAGGGATTTCATTAACACCAGACCTGTCCTGTAAGAGATGTTAAAAGGATATCTTCAATCTGAAAGAAAAGGATGTTAAAAAGCAAGAAGTAATCATCTCATGGTAAATAAAAGAAAAAAAAAAAAAAAAAAAAAGAAAGAAAATCAGTGGTATTAGTAAGCACACAGAAAATCCCAGAAGAGCATAACACTGTAATTGTAGTATATAAACTACTGTTATCTTAAGTAGAAAGAGTTAGTGATGAACCAAGCAAAAATAACAACTACAAGAACTTTTCAAGACATAGACAGAATAAGACATGAAGAGAAACAACAAAAAGTTAAAAAGTTGGGGGACAGCCCAGGTGCAATGGCCCATGCCTGTAATCCCAGCACTTCGGGAAGCTGAGGCGAGTGGATCACCTGAAGTCAAGAGTTCAAGACCAACACGGCCAACATGGAGAAACTCCATCTCTACTAAAAGTACAAAGTTAGCTGGGTGTGGTGGCACATGCCTGTAATCCCAGCTACTATGGAGGCTGAGGCAGGAGAATTGCTTGAACCTGGGAGGCAGAGGTTGTGGTGAGCCAAGATCGTGCCATTGCACTCCAGCCTGCACAACGAGAGTGAAACTCTGTCTCAAAATAAATAAATAAATAAATAAATAAATAAATAAATAAATAAATAAATAAATAAAGTGAGGGGACAAAGTTCAAGTGTAGAGTTTTTATTAGTTTTTTTGTGTGTGTGTTTGTTTATGAGATCAGTATTAAGTTGTCATCAGTTCAAAATAATGGGTTATAAGGTAGTACTTTCAAGCCTTATGGTAACCCCAATACAAAAAACATACAACAAATACACAAAAATTAAAAATCAAGAAATTAAAGCATACCACCAGAAAAAATGAAAAACAACAAAACAAAACAAAAAAACACTTTCAGTAAAAGGAAGACAGGAAGGAAGAGAAGATCAAAAGCAACCAGAAAACAAATAACAAAATGGCAGTAACTCCCTACTTATCATTAATAACATTTAATGTAAACAAATTAAACTTTCCAATCAAAAAACATAGATTATACAAATGTACACAAAAAAGCAAGATCCAATGATCTGCTGCCTACTACAAATACACTTCACCTATAAATACTGAAAATAATGGGATGGAAAAAGATATTCATGCCAGAGGAAATTAAAAAAATGGCAAGAATAACAATATTTATATCAGACAAAATATATTTCAAAACAAAAACTCTAAGAAGAGACAAAGAAGGTCATTATCTAATGAGAAAACCTCAATTCAGCAAAAGGATATAATGATTGTAAATATATATGCACCAAACACTGAAGCACTCAGATATATAAAGCAAACATTATTAGAGCTAAGGAGAAGATAGATCCCTATACAATAATAGCTGGAGACTTCAACACCACACTTTCGACATTGGACAGATCTCCCAGAGGGAAAATATGAGCAAAGAAACATAAGACTCAATCTGTATAATAAACCAAATAAACCCAATAGATATGTACAGTACATTTCATGCAACAGTTACAGGAAAAAAAAAAAAAAAAAAGAGAGAGAGAAGACCCAAATAAATAAAATCAAAGATATAAAGGTGATATTACAACTGATACCACAGAAATTCAAGGTCCCTCAGGGCTACTGAGAACAACTATGTGCCAATAGATTGGAAAGTCTAGAAGAAATGAATAAATTCCTAGACACATAAACTTACCAAGATTGAACCATGAAGAAATCAAAAGCCTGGACAGGCCCAATAACAAGTAATGAGGTTGAAGCCATAATAAAAAGTCTCCCAGTCCAACAAATACTGGTACATGATGGCTTCACTGCAGAATTCTACCAAACGTTTATAGAAGAACTGACACCGATCCTACTCAAACTAGTCTGAAAAATAGAGGAAGAGGGAATATTCCCAAACTCATTCTATAAAGCCACTATTATACCAATACCAAAACCAGACAAAGACACATCAAAAAATGAAAACTACAGGTCAATATCACTGATAAATATTGATGCAAAAGTCCTCAACAAAATACTAGTAAACCAAATTCAACAATACCTTACAAAGATCATTCACGTTAATCAAGTGGGATTTACCCTGGGAAGCAAGGTTGGTTCAACATATGCAAATCAATCAATGTGATATATCATATCAACAGAATGACAGACAAAAATTATATTATTTTTTCAATTGATGCTAAAAAATAATTTGATGAAATTCAACATCCCTTCATGACAAAAATTCTCAAAAAACTGGGTATAGAGGGAACATATCTCAACATAACAAAAAGTTATATATAACAGACACACAACTAGTATCTTTCTGAATGGGGAAAAACTGAAAGCCTTTCCTCTAAGGCCTGGAACATGACAAGGATGCCCACTGTTACCACTGTTACTCATCGTAGTACTAAAGTCCTAACTAGAGCAACTAGACAAAAGAAAAAAATAAAGGGCATCCAAATTGGAAAGCAAGATGCCGAATTATCATTATTTGCAGGTGATATGAACTTATATTTGGAAAGACCTAAAGAGTCCACCAAAAATATATTAGAATTTATACATTCAGTAAAGTTGCAGGATACAAAATTAACATACAAAATTTAGCAGCATTATTATATACCAATAGTAACCATTTTAAGAAAAAAAAATTTAAGTAACTTAATTTACAATGGCCACAAACAAAATTAAATACCTAGGAATTAACCAAAAAAGTGAAAGATCTCTATAATGAAAATTATAAAACATTGATGAAAGAAATTGAAGATGACACAAAAAAGAAAAATATTTCATATTCATTGAATCAATATTGTTAATCCATACAATCCAAAGCAATCTACAGACCTAATGCAATTTCTGTCAAAATACCAATGACATTCTTCACAGAAATAGAAAAAAAAAAAAAAAAAAAAACCCTAAAATTTACATGGAACCACAAAAGACCCACAATAGCCAAAGCTATCCTAAGCAGAAAGAGCAAAGCAGGAAGAATAACAGTATCTAACTTCAAATTATATTACAGAGCAATAATAACCAAAACAGCATGGTACTGGCATAAAAATAGACAAATGAACCAATGGAACAGAATAGGGAACCCAGAAATACATTCACACACCTACAGTAAATTCATTTTTGACAAGGGTGCCAAGAACATCCATTGAGGAAAAGATAGTCTTTTAAATAAACAGTGCTGGGAAAACCGGATATTCATATGCAGAAGAATGAAACTAGACCCTTATCTCTTGCTACATACAAAATCAAATCAAAATGGATTAACTATTTTAATCTAAGAACTCAAGTGATGAAATTACTACAAGAAAACACTGGGGAAATTATCCAGAACATTTCTGGGCAAAAAATTTTTTAGTAATACACCACAAGCACAGGTAACTAAAGCAAAAATGGATAAATCAGATCACATCAAGTTAGAAAGCTTCTGCACACCAAAGGAAACAATAAAAAAAAAGTGAAGAGACAACCCACAGAATGGGAGAAAATATTTGCCAATTACCAATCTAAAAAAGAATTAATAACCAGAATATATCAGAAACTCAAACAACTCTATAGAAAACCTGTAATAATCCAGTTTAAAAATGGGCAAAAGATTTGAACAGACGTTTCTCAAAAGAAAACATACAAATGGTAAATAGGCATGTGAAAACGCGCACATCACTGATCATCAGAGAAACGCAAATCAAAACTACAAGGAAATATCATCTCACCCCAGCTAAAATGGCTTTTATCCTAAAGACAGGCAATAACAAATGCTGGTGAGGATGTGGAGAAAAGGGAATCCTTGTTCACTGTTGGTAGGAATGTAAATTAATTCAATCACTATGGAGAACAGTTTGGAGGTTCTTCAAAAAACTGAAAATAGAGCTTCCATATGATCCAGCTATCCCCCTTCTAGGTATATATCCAAAAGAGAGGAAATCAGTACATTGAAGAAATATCTTTGTTTCTTGCAGCACTGTTCACGATAGTCAAGATTTGGAAGCAACCTAAAAGTCCATCAACAGATGGATGGATAAAGAAAATGTGGTACATACACACAATGGAGTACTATTCACCCATAAGAATGAGATCCTGTCATTTGCAACAATATGGATGAAACAGGAAGTCATTACATGAAATGAAGTAAGCCAGGCAAAGAAAGACAACACATGTTCTCACACACTTGTGGGATCTGAAAATCAAAACAATTGAACTCTTGGAGATATAGAGTAGAAGAATGGTTCCCAGAGGCTGAGTAGGGTAGTGAGTGGGAGAAGGGAGGTTACCAAAAAAATAGAAAGATGTATAAGACCTAGTATTTGATAGCACAACAGTATGATTATGGTCAATAATAAATTAATTGGACATTTTAAAATGACTAAAAATTATAATTGGATTGTTTATAATACAAAAGATAAATGCTTGAGGGGATGGATATCCCAGTCTCCATGATGTGATTATTATGCACTACATGCCTGTATTGAAATATCTCATGTAGTTCATAAATATATACTCCTACTATGTACCTGCAAAATTAAAATAAAACATTTATTTAAAAGCAAACTGGATTCTATATAAATCCATACACATACAAATATGTATATACATATATATTTTTATTGAAATATATATGTGTATGTGGTCCTATTAAAGGTTTTATATATGCATTATCTTATATTTACATACACGTATATAGTCTTTACTTTATTTTATTTTTTTGAGACAGTCTCACTCTGTCGCCAGGCTGGAGTGCAGTGGCACGATCTTGACTCACTGCAACCTCCACCTCCCGGTTCAAGCGATTCACCTGCCTCAGCCTCCCAAGTAGCTGGGATTACAGGCACCGGCCACCCCACAAGGCTAATATTTGCATTTTTGTAGAGATGGGGTTTCACCATGTTGGTCAGGCTGGTTGTTGAACTCCTGACCTCAGGTGATCTGCCCACCTGGGCCTCACAAATTGCTGGGATTACAAATGTGAGCCATTCTCCATGTACGAGGAGAATGTACATTCTCCATGTACATTCTCCATGTATGAGGTACCCAGGTGTTGCTCTCACAGCTCTAGATGATGCACAATGTGCTAAATGGCTATAAAAAGAATAACACAGTGGGGGAAAACGTTGGGGTGGTGGGAGGACGAGGGCCCTTAGAGATGTTCAGGTTGATACTTCTAGATGAGTTAGGGGGAAGAATGTGCTTCCATATATTGAAATAGCTTCAGATGTATTTGGCTTATGTATTTTTTTTTGGGGGGGGGGAACTTTGCTACATCTCTCTCTCTAAATTTCTTCAATTAAAATTGCTAGATTCTGCAATTTGAGAAAACAGAACTTTTGACTAGAAGTTTAGGGAGAAGACAGGAGAGACAAATATGTAGAAACATTGTATCTACATAAGTAAAGATACCCTAGGTTAAACACTTCCTATATGTTCCTACTTAGGAGTAAATGAGTCATTGTAAATAGAACCCATAAAATTGGGTATTTGAAATGTATCATCTAAGATGAATTGAAATGACCTGGATATTACAGATATAAAATGTGAAGTCAATACTGAAAATAAATAAAACGTTGGAATTATGGGTGGCTCAATTCTGGGCCCTCTTCTTCTTACTCTCTTCTCTCACTCCATGAAACCACTTTCTTGCCCATGTTTAATTGACATGCCAACTAACCCTCAAGTTTATATTTTTAGCCAGAAATCTTTTTATTTCCGTACCTGTAAATTCACTTGACTATGTCACTTTTAAATGTCACAAAGACACTGAATTCTCACTGAGTCCGTAATTGAAATGATGATTTTCTCAGCAAGATTGGATTCCCTTCCACTTTCCTTTATTGGCAAATGTCCCAGCCAGCCATCTAGTTCTGTGACTGAGAAATCCAGGAGTTATTTGTGACACTTGGCATTTCCTCACTCTAGATCTGATATTTATAAGGTCCTATCTGTTTTACTCACTAAAACCTCTGCAAACATCCACTTCTCTCCCCCTCCATTGCCATTTTCCTAGTGCAGTGTATTATCAAGGGTTCTCTAGAAGGACAGAACTAATAGGATCTATGTACATAGGAGAGGGAATTTATTAAGAATTGACTCACATGATCACCAGGTAAAGTCCCACAACAGGCCGTCTGCAAGTTGAGGAGCAAGGAAGCCAATGGTGGATCAGTCCAAGTCCCAAAACCGTGAAAGCAGGGAAGCCGACAGTGCAGCCTTCATTCTGTGGCCAAACGCCTGAGAGCCCCTGGTGTTAAGTTCGAGAGTCCAAAAGCTGAAGAACTTGGAGTCTGATGTTCCAGGGCAGGAAGCATCCACCATGGGAGAAAGATGAAGGCTGGAAGACTCAGCAATTCTGCTTTTTCATCTTGTCCTGCTTGCTTTATTCTTGCCTACCTGGCAGCTGATTCAATAACACCCACCCAGGCTGAGGGTGGGTCCACCTCCCCTGGTCCACTGACTCAAATGTTAATCTCCTTTGACAACACCCTCACAGACACACCCAGGAACGATATTTTGCATTCCTCAATCCGATCAAGTTGACACTCAATGTTAACCATCACATGCAGCTACTATCAATCCTGCCTGGACTGCTTCCACAGCCTCCAGCTTTTCCTCTCCATATCCACTCTTATCCTCTAATCCTCTCTCTCCACTGCAGCTAGCATGATCTTGCAAAAATGCAAGTATGATCATTTTTCTACTCAAAACTCTTCAATAACTTTTATTTTTTAAATTACCAAGACAAAAATATTTATCATGGTCCAGAAGGTTCTGCACGAACTGACCTGTGTCTGTTTTTCTAAGTGATTCTTCTCTCAAAATTTTGAGTTCAGATGTTCAGGTGATTTAGGCAAAGTAATACCTTTGTTTCTAGGTGGAGAACACTCTCCTTTCTTCATTGTTCCATGTAAGTTGCTCCCTTTGCTTCCACCCCACCCTCATCTTCCTCCTCCAGTAATTCCTACTCACTTTTCTGATTTTAGCTGAGGTATGACTTCCTCAGGAAACTAATTCTTGACCATTGTATCCCAGGCTAATAAGGTCCCCCAGCTTAGCTTTATCATTCACATTATTTTTCTTTCAGAACAGTTGTAATTAGCAATTAAATGCTTTCTTGGTTGTTAGATTGGCTGTCTGGATTTATGCTGGTCAATAAAGTAGCCAGTAGTCACATAAGGCTATATAAATTTAGTTACACATTTAAAAATATGTGTTCTTCAATCAATCTATCCACTTTTCAAGTGTTCAATAGCCACACTGACTACTTATGACTGTATCAGACACTGCAAATACAGAGCATTTCATCACTGCAGAAAGTTCTATTGGGTAGTGTAGGCCTTGACTCTAAGCTGTGTGAAAGTAGAGTCTGCTCAGCATTAAAAGCCACTTTCTAATAGATGCACATACAGGGCGCTAAAAAAAAAAAAAAGAAATAATACTGTTCCGCGTGTTATGGGAAGGGAAATCTCAGTCCTTAGATCAAGCTTTTTTATTCTATATCATGAAATGATTTGATTAAAATTCTTCATACTGGATTTGTTTACTTCTTAAAAGATTAATGAATTTGCTCATATGCTCACGTCATTATGGTTTAATATAGCACACAATGATGGTCCCGTTTTTAATTCAATATTGTCCTATAACTCATAGCTAAAAATTATCCTAAATCGGATTCTAGGTATGGATGATTTAGCAACATCTCAAGATTAAGAACCTCTGTGGTTTAAGGGCAAACAATTCTCTTCAAGTGTTCCTAAATCACATCTGCCTCTCCTTTTAAATTGCAGTATCACCTTTTTCCTGTGTAGATTGATCATGGGCCAGTTGGCTCTCATCCATATCTTTAAATCAAATGTGCACTGGTAGAGCAGGCAGGTTGCAGAAAGAATGAGAAACAAGGCCAGCGAAGCTCATCGTAAGTCATTCTATCACAACCTTGAGTCAGGATACCTTCTAGTCTGTCACCTTTGCAGGAGGGACTAGAAGATGGCTTCACCTGGAGCTCTTATTTTTCCCTGTCTTTCCACTAAAATATTGAGGACTTTAAAAAACTGAAAAGAAAGACAATTATTTGTGTGACTGTGGGATCCAAATTCCTGACTACTTTGAAATGAAATGAACTGTCAAAGAGGCCCTGGGGCATTTATATCTGATCCACCACCTAAGGCCAAACACAGTCTGGTACCTTCCACAGATTGATGTTAGGGCCTCGGTAAACCTTTTGAAAGAACCTCAGAGATTCTCTGAGATGACACAATTCTCTAATTGTTCTCTAAACAATTAGAGAGTACAAGATTCCATTCAAAAACAGATGATCTTTAGTGAATAAAGATTTAACTGTCATAAATAAAGGAGAATCTGAGCTTAAGAAAATGAATTCCTTTGGGCAATCATAATTCAGTGACTATGTAATTCTTTTTAATTAACAAGGACTATCTTGATTTTAAAAACTTAGCATCATAGTATAGACAAGATCAGGATTCTTCCAGTGTGTAAGATTAGCAGAATATAGGTCATAAAACTTCAGAATGCTGAGTCTAGGCAGAGATAATGCTTTGGATTTTTTGTTTTATTTTACCATTTGCTATATCCATGGTTGGAAGGATTGAAAGTTAACATCAAAAGATAACTATCTGGCAATTCTAGATTCTTTGTTCATAATTATACATAAGTGTATAATTACTCTATATAGTTTTTTTTTTTTTTTTTCTAAGATGGAGTCTTGCTCTGTCATCCAGGCTGGAGTGCAGTGGGGTGATCTTGGCTCACGCAACCTCCACTTCCCGGGTTCAAGCAATTCTCATGCCTCAGTCTCCCAGGTAGCTGGGATTACAGGCACGCACCACCATGCCCAGTGATTTTTTTTTTGTATTTTTAGTAGAGATGGTGTTCCAACATGTTGGCCAGGTTGGTCTTGAACTGCTAACCTCAGGCAATCTGCCTGCCTCGGCCTCCCAAAGTGTTGGGATAACAGGTATGAGCCACTGTGTCTAGCCCTATGTAGCTGTTATTCTATAGTGTTAGATCATTTATTATCAGTTAACTGTATAAAGTTCAAATTCACCAATACTGATAACAAAATAAAACGTAGACAATATTAAGTATTAGATATATTAACTATTGTCCAAATCATTCAGGGATAAGGGAAAGAAAGAGGAGGGCAAACATGTAGTAGAAATGCATGAAACATGTAGTGGAAAGTCTAGTACCTTTCATATAGCCACCACTTTTGCTACATGGTTCCATAAGAAGTATATTTCTTCATTAGTATTTTAATAAAATTGCAAGATAGGATACAAAATGTGGACTGTATAATTTAGAAACAGCAGGTGCTAAATTAAAATTTTTATTCTACAGCTAAGTAAAAAATGATTTAACCTTTTCCACTCTTCGTTTCTATGGTACGAGGCTGCTCATTTTCCAGGGTAATCGTCAAGCCTTGGTGATGCACATAAAAGCACCTATCACATTCCAGGTTCATAGTAGTCATCCACTAAATAAAAACATTGTGCTTAAAAAATAAAATTATGTTTTTATTCATAATTTATTAAATAACATGAGCATAACTTATGATCATATGGCTACTGAAAAAAATGCAGTTAACATAGTTTAAAAAATACTTTAGAATCAGAAGAAATATCTCCTAGAATACTCTATTCACCAGGTCTCTCACATCTAACTAATTTAGTCAATATTTGGATATTTCTGAAAGTGTAGAATAAATATATGCTTCCATAACATTTATTTTATTCTGAGTATTATCTAGACATTTGAAATTCTTGAGAAATTATTTAGTGGCATAGATATGATATATCAAACATGAATGGTATAATTTTAAGACTAAAGAGTATTTGCCAACTTTAATGAAAACGTTTCTGGATGCAGTTTACTTTTTGACAGCCTGCAATCATTGTTCCTTTTTAAAATTCATGTATTTGGGAAGGACTAGAAGTAAATGAAGTAAAATATTTTGTAAGGAATATCTTCATTAGCTTTTTGGTATGTATGTATGTATGCATGTATGTATGTATGTATGTATGCATGTATTTGATGGAGTCTTGCTCTGTCACCCAGGCTGGAGTGCAGTGGAGCAATCTTGGCTCAGTGCAACCTCCTTCACCCGGGCTCATATGATTCTCCTGCCTCATCCTCCTGGATAGCTGGGATTACAGGCGTGTGCCACCATGCCTAGGTAATATTTTTGTATTTTTAGTGGAGACAGGGTTTCACCATGTTGACCAGGCTGGTCTCAAATTCCTGACGTCAAATGATTCTCCTGTCTCGGCCTCCCAATGTGCTGGTATTACGAGTGTGAACCACTCTGCCCAACCCTTCATTAGCTTTTTAAAATTACTAGAGAGCATTATATTTGCCATGTTTCTGGACTGCCCATCTTTTTATATGTACTCAGAGCAAGCACAATAATAAAATGTTTAGCAATAAATTGAGAATAGCTTTGAAGGAGAATTTCCATATACGTGGTTAAACTGTTTTTGAGAAAATGTATTCTAAATCCAGCAATTCTTTGCTACGATCCTGGTATATTGACTCAAACTGTATTTGGAAAGTTTCTTGGTTGAGGCATATTATGTTCTTAATAGTATAGAACTCAACATTCACACATTTCATAAAAAGTGAATTACAATGGGCCTTATCTATTCTAAAAAATACATCACACCCATTATCTGATTTCACATGAAAAGCATTGTGTGTTACACTGTTGGAAATATGATTTTACATGAAGCACACAAACTAACATAGGTACCCAAAAATGGCCCTTTAAGAATTCCCCCCTTACAGAGGCCCCAAATCAGATAGGATGAGGTTTTGGCAGAATAATCATTTGTATTTTCTAAGTGAAGCCACTTTGTGCCAATCGAGTTTTCCTTCTTTCTTCTTCTTTTCTTGGTAACTAAAGAAGGCCAAATGCATTTCATGGTTTGAAAAATAAACATTGCTACTGGCTTGAGGCCTAGCCCACCAAGTATTGGCTTGTAGTTAGTTCATTTTGTCAGTCATCGGTATACCCAGAAAATGAAAGAATGTTCTGTAATAGGAATGCCAACAGACAGCTAGTGTGATACAACTCTAATGTAACTGTCTTGACTATTTTCTTTTTTTATCTAGTCGTCTTAAGATGATCTAAATCTATCTACTTCTGGCTGTCAGTCTCCACATATTCACCTTTGCTGCCAATGTGGTGTCACCCATCTATGACTGTATTTTTTGGTTTCTTGCTCTCGGTCTCTAATTTGTAGAGCCAATTTTCCACTTCTCCAAAGACTCCCACACCAAGTACTCTGCCATTAACTGCTGATGTGGAACTCTGTCAAAAATTCTTTCAAAATGCAAGTGTTTTGTGAAAAAAATGTGTAGTTTGCTACAGAAATGTTTTTATATTTTATCAACAATGTAATTACTTTTGTGTTTTCACTTGGAGCCATACATTTTAAAGGTTAACAGAGTAAGGATGCACTCCATTTTAAAGATGAATAAAAATAGAGGCTAGAGGATATATCCTCAAATAAAAGGAATAACCAGTAATTATTTCTATAGCTGAGACGAATAAATAGCTAATATCATTAGAAAACCTGTTAAAGATTGTAACATTTGATCAATTCATAAAACAGTAGAACTGGAAAGACTGGGCATTTAATCAGGTTTCCTACATAGAGGAAAAATGTCAAATCACTTATTTTTTTAATCCTACTAGGTAAAAGTTTTCTATATGTTAAATGTTCAAACAACATTAGAAACATAACCTTATACTCTCAAGAACAGGTCCTTATAAAATAGTTAACCTAAACATAAATTAAAGATATAAAGATTAAGTTATTTAAATTAAGCTGACTTATTGTGAAGCACAATAAAATATTTGATTTGGCAAGACAGGATCCAGACATGGCAATGAAGAGAAGCATTTAGGGACCCACACAATTCATTTAAAAAGCTTTTAGATAATCGTTTTCTTTCCTCGAAGCAATAACTAGAAGAAAATGTCCTAAAATATTAGTAAGTTAAACAAAAGCATTAGACAAAAAATGCAATTCAGGTATAAGATGGATAGGATGTTAAAAAACAAGAGAAAACAAAATAATTCTAATTTTGCATTTTACTTCTGCATTACCTATTATTACCTGAAAAACATGTTTCACAATTTTGGTTCACAGACAACCAAGGATGCCATACAATACAAAAAGCCACTACATTTAAGTATGTTCAGGAAACTCTGCAAAATATATCCCTTTTTTGACTTTCAGAATAGCATATTAACATAAACATATTTAACTATATTAAGAGTGAAATTTCCTTCATGTATTTGACCATGGAAGGTTTTTAATAGCGTTACTTGTAGCAAGCTCTCTTGTGCAGAACGCACACCGAGAAATATTGGCTCAGCCTAAAACTCCTCCATTTAGGATGTAATTTGTTGTTAATTTTAACTTCAAAAGAATTTTCTTTTCTATCTTTTTTTGTTATACAACAAAGCTTATCCAAGACTTTTTTTGTTTGAACAGGTGAAAATACAGAATACAGAGACTAGACATGAAAGCGCATTAAATCATAGTGGGTTTTTTTTTTCATGAAAACCATATCGACTTTTTCTTATTGTCTTTCCATAGATATTTGCTGAACCAATATTTTCTACAATTGTTTATAATATATGAATCCACCACATTACAGAAAGACAAAGCAGAAATACTGAGCCTGTACAGATGATATATTATTCAAATCAAATAAAACTTACAACAATGCTAATTTGAAATTTAAGTAATAATAATTATTATTCTTCAGAATTCAGCATAAATTATATATAATTTGAATCACTTAATTAAAATTGCCATTACATTATCCTACAAATTCTAAAGCTTTCTTTTCTCCTTATTATCCATTACTTATAAAAATGTTACTGCTAGATTTTCCTTACCACTATTAACATTTAACTATTTACATTTGTAAATTTTCTCACACTTGTGCAAAGTAAAACTATTGGCATTCATTTATTTCCCTCAGATACTGCATACATAGTAAGTCCTGCAAGACTATCCATCCTAATAATCTCCATGTGAAGGATTGACTGTGGAACTAAACTATTGTTTAGACACCAGGGAGGATCGAACTTATTATTAAAAGCCTGTGATTGATAGAGGTATTGACTGCTTTTCACTTTTAATAAAGGTGATATTTATTTTTCATAGAGAGATAGTAAAACCCTCTTATACAACCTAATACAATCACCCATACAGAGTGCCTCTTCTTCACAGAGCTCTATGCTAGAAACTTACAACTCAAAGTGCTCTCAGAAATCTCTAAATGCCCTTCAGTGATAGACTGGATGAAGGAAATGTAGTACGTATACACCATGGAATACTATGCTGCCATAAAAAGGAACAAGATCATGTCCTTTGCAGGGACATGGATGGAGCTGGAAGCCATTATCCTCAGCAAACTACAACAGGAATAGAAAATCAAAAACTGCACATTCTCACTTATGAGTGGGAGCTGAACAATTAGAACACAAAAACACATGAAAGGGAACAACATACACTGGGTCCTGTTGGGGGGCCGGGGGAGGGGGAAGAGCATCAGGATAAATAGCTAATGCATGTGGGGCTTAATACTTATGTGATGGTTTGATAGGTACAGCAAACCACCATGGCACATGTATACTTATGCAGCAAACCTGAGCATCCTGCATATGCATCCCAGAATTTAATATTAAATTAAATTTTTTTAAAACATTTTTTCCCAATTCCAGGCTATGTCCATGTCCTTTTGATACCTTGTCAGGGCTATGATTCACCTGAGATTACTTTTCTCTCATGAGAGTCTAGCATCTAAGTGTGGACCTTCTAAGTGTCTACATTCTGTACAACCTACACCTGACAGAAACCACTGCATTTTCCTTAATGAGGGAGTGAGAAATAAAATATGAGTATGTGGGAATGCATGGCTGATGGAAACAGGGATGAGATCCAGAGTCTCTTCTCTGCTGTCACAAAGATTTCCCCCGTTAGATAAAAAACAGAGATTGAAAACAATATTTTTAAAGGAGATTTCACGAATCCAGGAAACCTCTAAAAGCAACAATAGTTTCATAAAGTGATGGCAAGGCAGAGAAAGATCAGGAAGGAATGATCACACAAAGCCAATCTATGAAATATTGATACTATCAATTAAAAAAAGTGAATGAAATAAGTTCTTTCACTTACTTTATTACTTCTTAGCTAATTTTAATCTAGTGAATCTCTTAGAAACACGATCTAAATTTATCATTTTGTTCCTGCACCATTATTTAAATAAAAGGTTCTGAGTCTTTAATCTTGCTGGCTGGAAAACGAAATTATTTTGTAGAAGCTTTTAAAGCAGGAGCACTGTAACTCTCTTTCATGAAAAAACATGATGCAGCAGAAAAGATCAAAGATGTATAGGGAAGTTTTTCCTTTTTTTGAAAGCTGATGCCCATGGCTTTCACTAATTGAAAATTTTCTTTACAAAAACAGACCTGTAGGCAGTCTATTTGCAGCCGCCAGCATTAACTGCACATCGCTGTAACTTCCTGCTTTTAGAAACTAAGAGATCAATGGAGCTGGATGCTGACAATTTGAGGTGGACTTCACTAATTTGTAATGACATGGGCATGCAGAAAAACAAGTAATTACCTAGCCATTATCTTTCATAATTTCAAGTGATACAACTGACACTATCATTATCCATGAGTAAGGATAAGAAAAAAAAAAAAAGAAAAAACTCAGTGGTCATTAACATTGAAAACACTTATGGTTCGTTTTTACTGAGAAGCTCTTTTCAATGTAGTAAATTTCACAAATTAACTGTGTGTGTGCACGCGTGTGTATGTAATCATTGCTATTGATGTTCCAATGCTGAACCCTACAAAGTGCCTTGTTAGAAATATCAAATATGTCATTAGATTAAATGTTTAATAATATTACTTCAAACTACTGAATCTATGATAGCCTTCATGAGTCTCCATGAGACATTAACAAAAGGATAAAAAGGCTGTACTACTGTTCTTGAGAAAGGGTATTGTTTTATTTTTAATTTTAATCTGAATTAGAACTTCAGAATTTGAATGTCCACAGTAGAGAAGAGTCGAATCTGTTATTTGTCCAGGTCTATGTAATTTTAATCTCAGTATTACTGACATATTTCTAAACCTTTGAAGTAAAACTAAAACTATATAGTTACCATTTCTTGGCTGATATAGGCAAATTGATTTTTGTTGCTTTTACATCTAAATTGTCCTTTTTGATTATATTCAGATGAATGGACTTTGAATTCCACATCAAAGTCTGAAGTTTGTTCTCTCAGGAAAAATGTGTGGGTAAGGGAGGGTGGTTTTGAACCTTATTCAGTTGGCTTAAGTGAATTATAAACTTTGATAAAAAGTCGTATTTTTTAGACATATTTAATTCAATGGGAACGTGAGTTCCTTTATTATCTTTTTCTCTCTATCTTCAGATCATATTACAAAACTTACTTTTAAATAAAAGCAATTGTTTAAAACAGTAATGCATGACAGTAAAAAAAATTCATTCAAAAAAGTAATATTTAAAAACAAGGAAAACAAGTCTCACCATTCAAAAATAGCCATAGAAATGTTTTGGTGCAGTTCCTCCCAATCTGTTGTCTAGGAAGAAGTGGGCACCTCTATTCTCTTCATGACAGCTGGAAAAATTCTTGGTACCATATGGAAACACATGAGTCACTCCCCCTTGAAAAACCCTCACTGGGGGCCAATCACTTGAATCAAACTCCAATATTCTTTCTTCATCCCACAGGGTCCTGCATAATTTAACTTCCTAGTCACCCTCTGACCCTAGAACTTCAACAGGAAATTCTGCTTTTATCTACTGATTATCTTATAAACTATCTCATCAGTTCTTTACACCATGACCTTCAAATTCCTACTTTGGCATTATCTAGGATAACCAAAATTGTCCCACTTTTACACCAGAGAGTCCCACATCCCAGCAACATCTTCAGCTCTCAGAAAACAGGGTACCCCTAGAATAAGGATATTAATTACACTCTTAACATGGTAGTCATGTTAAGTAATTTTAAATGATACTCTGAATAACAATTGTTCTTAAGTCCATAAAGTTGTGTTTCACAGTATGATTTACTGATGTTATATTTTCCCCACTAATTTTGGATGCCATCTTTATTAACAAAGACAAAATAAATAATAAACCTAAAGACCAGGTTTATGCTATCTATTCTCATTCATTTATCTGTAAGTCTGCATTGGGAATAAGACTGTACTTCCTGAGTACCTCTGACTTTATAATATGCTGTAATATGTAGGAATAGAAGTATCCCTCTTATTTTTTACATTTAATATGCTATGTTTGTTCCTTTTTATATGAATTTCAAAATATGTTGACAAATTATTAAAAATATTGCATTAAAATAGAAATTTGAATTTCATAGAATGTACAACTTAATTTGAGAAAATGCCTATAGTAGTACTATGGAAATTCAATATTCAGGAACATATTCATGTAATCCAAATATTGTAATGATTTTTAGTAATATGTATTTATATATAAATGCTAAGCATTTTAAAATTGAATTTAGTTCTATTTCCCATTGCTCATTTTGAGTTGTTTTAGTGGATAATTATGTTAAACAATATATTTTATTTCTAATATTATATTTTTTCTTATCTTATTCCTTTGACTAACATTCCAGAATCATGCTATTAAACAATAACTACAGTGGACATCCTCCCTTTCCCACCATATGTAATTTAAAATAGACTGAACATACTAAGACTAAGGAATTTGAACAGTTGTGATTTTTCACTTACTATGATTTTTTCCCCCAACTATCTGTTTCAAAACATGTTTTCTTTTCCTGTTTCTATGTATCCCTGCTATTCTACAAACAGAGGCACATACTAATCAGCCTATTAAGAAACCCTACACATGCTCATGCTGCCTTCAAGAGAGGCTCTGTCAATTCCAGTTAAAGCCCAGCTGATTGCCACAGCTGCCCACATTTTAGCTACCACTCACACAAATTCTGCCTATTCTCCCTATGCTCCTACTTGTCATGGCAGAGGGCAGTGTTGCTTCTTTTGGAAAAAGTCCCCCGCCCCTTTTTTTGTTTTTTTTTTTTTTTTTTTTTTTTTTTTTTGCTACCCTTGTTCTCACCAGCTCCATTGATTATCCATCTCTGCCACAGGATCCTGGAATGTCTGCCTTTAAATATCACTAGGTCTTTTAAGAGAAATAACTTCTTCCATACTGCCCAATAAACCCCTTGAACTTCTAATCCCATCTCATTGTCTGTTTCTTGGAAAACTCAAACTCATATAAGTAGTATTGTACTTGTATTGGAACGGGCTCACCCACCAACTGGTTGGCAAAGAGGAAGCCATTAATTCTAAGTTCACCTTGTACACAGTAATGTTCCAATTTCCAAATATTTCACTGAGGTGACCTGGGTGAAAAATATCCCAGTGGAGGAGAAAGCTCTTGCAGGTATAATGATTCAAAAATATGAAAATTATGAGGGAACAATGCCTACAAAAACAGCAGAGATGGCTGCTTTCCACTAGGTTTTACTGATGCCCTGCAGAAGGATGACGAGAAACTGAGGGATGTTAACAAACAAAGACTAAGTAGAAGAACAGATACAGATGATTTAATACCTAGAGATGCAGAGCCCCCAAAATATCTAAGTGCTCAGTCAAAGCAGATCTGCTATGCATGGATCCATAGTTGCATGGATGTCTATGATGATGTTGGCTTCTGATCCAAAGCCTCAGAATTTGCAGAAATTATCCAAACTTTTTCAGAATTATCACTTATTATATGCTGGAAAAAAGCTCTGAAACCCTTCCTCTGCAAGGCAACAGGTTGTCTGCTCAGACATTCTCACCTCCTCACCTGACTGCAAGACAAAAACTAAGGTTAAATTCTATCCTTAAGATGTTCTGGGCCTTGAACGGGAGAAAAGAGATGTAGAACTGCAAATATGAGCAAGCATAACCTGACAGGAGTCAGAGGAGCAACACTGGGATTGGCTCTTGAGAGTGCTTGATGAAGGAAGCTGGAATACAAGACTTGAAATGCAGAACTCCAACGACTTAGGGATACTTTCTCAGGATATAAGATTTAATATTCTGGCATCTACCCCTAGGAGAGGGAAAACTCTCTTAGGGTGACATTTAAAGGCCTGTGAAAAGTGATGGCCAATGATTAATGCAGAAGAGGTGCCCAAGCTGCCCTAGAAGATTAGAAGATGGTAGAGGAAAGAGTAAAGAGACTGAGTAAAGTTGGCATGGTGGAATATATATATATATATATA
>NW_016811928.1:67209-122170 GCF_001698545.2 Rhinopithecus bieti
ATATATATATATATATATATATATATGTGCCAGAAAATCCATCAGAAGATTATGTCCCACAGGAGGACAAACCTTTAACCAAGACCGACAGGAATGCACTGATGAAAGGGCCACCCAAATTTCACTGGTGGCTCTATTCCCCCAGCCAGAGCTGGAGATTGGAGAGTCAGGGATAGCTCATAATATCCATGGGTATGAAGGGATGCCAAGTGAAAGAGGCCAGGTGGTCATGCTTAACTTTCAGGTGTCATGGGATACTACTACCATAACAGTTGGCAAAGCAGGGGTTTGGCCAAGGCCTGTGGGGAGTTTTGGAGATGATTAATAGACCATAGTGTTCCTAGGGCCAAAATTTCCAAGAGAGTAGCCAACAAGTTGCTGTTTAATATCTATAATCAAACAACTGAAAGTGTGTAATCACTCAATAAAAAGTCATGATATATTTTCCAGTTCCAGATCCAACTCAGTTTTCAGATTCAGAAGCTACTGATTGTAGTGGCAGCCCTTAGGACACCTAGCAGCATTATAGATTATGATAACTTCCCTCATTGCTCTTCCACAGGGACATAATAATCCCCCTCAACATTGCACTGATCCATTTTTATTAAGGTGACCATACACTGAGGAAAGGAAATACTCAGGCTTTAGGAAAACTCTAGGACACAGTGTCAAAGTTGATACTGATACCCAGAGACAAAATATCTCATGGCTTCCCCTGTTAGACTAGAGGCTTATAGGGGCTGAGTAATACATGAAATCCTGACTAAAGTTCAGCTTAGAGTAGTCCCCAGTGGTCTTCTTCCCAATAAAACTGGAACAGATATATTGGGAATCAGAAAAAAATTCCATGTTGGATCCTTCCTATGGGGAAAATTGAGTGGAAACCTCTGAAGCTGCCTCCCACTCCTGGCCAAGATAGTAATGTAATTCAAAACATATTGCATTCTCAGTGCAGAGGGGTAGGAGATGGCAGAAATTAGAACCACTATTGAAGACCCAGAGGATGAAGACGTGGTGGACCTATCATATTTCCACTTAGGTCACTGTTCTGGCCCCTGTAGAAACTGAAGAATAAGTACTTATGGTCTCAGGCCTAACCATGTTGGAGTCCTTTCCATCTACTGAGCTGGATGGATGTGGTATCATTACTAAAGCAGATAAATAAAACAGATAAATAAAGTACCTGACATAAGGCCTTTGAGCTAGAAAATGCATTCTTTTCAATCCCAATGAAAAAGAGGGATCAGAAACAACAAAATATCCATTTGCATTTTACCTTAGGAATACATTAACTCTCTTCCTTCTGTCATAATAGAATATGAAAACATCTGGCCATCCTGATCATCCCTTTGACTGATGACTTACAGTGACCCATTACATTAGTGGCATCATGCTGATTGGACAAGGCAAGCAAGAGGTAACTAGCAGATGACTGGTATGATTTGGTAAGAACACAATCACTCCAGAGAGTAGGAGATAAATCCTAAGAGGACTTAGGAAACTATTGGTCAGGAAGGTTTTAAGGTCCTTATGGGCAACGAATGTGCTTGGATATTCCTCCTAGAGTGAAAGAAAACTGATGCATCTTGTATCCTCAACCAGAAAGAAGAAGACACAATGCCTGGCAGGCTTTTTGGGATTCTTGTGTTAGCATATTCCATGCTGAACTTACCAATATGTGAAATTATCTCTTTATCTGATAATTTGCTTATTTACCATATAAGCCTTTCACTTAAATGTAAGCTTCAAGAGAGAAGAAAATTACTGTATCTCCGGGATCTAAAATTGTGTCTGGCTCAATGGCATATGAAAGGTAGGGTGGTAGAAACCGTGAGCCCAGGATGCAAGAAAGGAAGGGAAATCATAAGAGAATTTTAAACAAAAAACAAACTACCTACAAGTTGATTTGCTTTTCACCATATACCAGCAATAGTAAGTGATTTGATAAAATAGCCTCTAAAATCACCCTCTAAAAACTATTTTGGTATAAGTTCTAAAGAACTGTTGCAGTTACTATTAAGTATTTCACATTGCTAAAAAATTTTTTTACTTCATTATTTTATTTTTTTCTTTAATAAACACATAACTTAAGTATGATATAACTTATATAACTGAAGATAATTCTCAGAATTCCTGGTTCCAGTTGGCTCATGACTCAAAAAAAAAAAAAAAAAAAAAAAATGAGGATCAGCTACATGTGTTTAATTAAGACAGCAAGCTTAATAAGGTATAGAATTACTGAAGTTTCCTTCAGATTCACTTTCTGTCACCAAATTCAGGGCTACTTTATATTCCTTCATTTGAACAGTGATTATTAAAAAAAAAAAAAAAAAATGAAACAGAACCTAAGTTCCTTTACTTCTGCCATTGTATGTGGCCACTTGGGATTTTCATGTGTGTTTAGTATTCAAGATAGAAAAAACGTGAACTGTGGGATGCAATATTTTCATTTGGTAAGTGCAAATTTTAGTTTATCCATGAAATACATTACTGAATTTAGTTATCATTCATATGACATATCCCCTTCTTTCTTAAATAAATTTTTAGTTTCTCTTATTAGTTACGTCTTACATTATAATGGTACATTTATTACAATTAATTAACCAATACATTATTATTAACTAAACCTACAGTTTATTCAGATTTTCTTAATTTTTACCTAAGGTCTTTTTTTGTTCCAGGGTCCCATCCAAAACAGAGCATTACCTTCAGTCCTTGTGTATCCTTGCCTATGACAGTTAGGAAAAGATACTTTCAAAAAATTATCACAAATGTGCTATGTGGACTAACGGTGGCCTGCTGACCAAGAGATATTTTAAGCTCTTCCCAAGGGTATTGAAAAACTCTTTCACAGCAAATTCTTTTTTTAAAAAAATCTTTTGAATATTAGAAGTTTAAATATAAACAGAAGTAAATAATAACATAATGAAATTCCATGTGCTCATCACAGGCAAATTCTTTTAATTTTCATAAATTTAAAATAAAATATTAACTGTAGCATATTTGATAGAAACCTTCTGTTGAAATATCAAATTATAAAATTCCATAGCTTTTAGACAATAAAATTCCCTGGCCTTTGTTACCTCCTGCCGTAAGGAAGTTTAGGTCTTTAATGTACTTTTCTTATCTAATTTATTTCTTTTACTACTGTGTTAGGGCATTCTTGCATTGCTATAAAGAATTACCTGAGACTGGGTAGTTTTTAAAGAAAGGAGGCTTAATTGGTTCATGGTTCTGCAGGCTGTGCAAGGATGACACTGTCATCTACTTGGCTTCTGGGGAGGCCTCAGAGAGCTTTTACTCATGGCAGAAGGCAAAGCCGAAGTAGGCACCTCACATGGTGAAAGCAGGAGCATATTGATAAATTCTGCATGGAATATGCTAACACAAGAATCCCAAAAAGTCTGCCAGGCACTGTGTCTTCTTCTTTGTAGTTGAGGATACAAGATGCATCAGTTTTTCTTTTCTTTTCTTTTCTTTTTTTTTTTTTTTTTGAGGCGGAGTCTCGCTCTGTCGCCCAGGCTGGAGTGCAGTGGCCGGATCTCAGCTCACTGCAAGCTCCGCCTCCCGGGTTCCCGCCATTCTCCTGGCTCAGCCTCCCGAGTAGCTGGGACTACAGGCGCCGCCACCTCGCCCGGCTAGTTTTTTGTATTTTTTTTTTTAGTAGAGACGGGGTTTCACCGTGTTCGCCAGGATGGTCTCGATCTCCTGACCTCGTGATCCGCCCGTCTCGGCCTCCCAAAGTGCTGGGATTACAGGCTGGAGCCACCGCGCCCGGCCGTTTTTCTTTCACTCTAGGAGGACTATCCAAGCACATCCGTTGCTCATAAGGACCTTAAAACCTTTCCTGACCAATAGGTTCCTAAGTCCTCTTAGGATTTATCTCCTACTCTCTGGAGTGATTGTGTTCTTACCAAATCGTGCCAGTCATCTGCTAGTTACCTCTTGCTTGCCTTGTCCAATCAACATGATGCCACTAATGTAATGGGTCACTGTAAGTCATCAGTCAAAGGGGTGATCAGGATGACCAGAGAGAGTCATGGTGGAAAGTTGGTGGGGAGAAGACACCACACACTTTTGATCAACCAGGTTGTGAGAAAACTCACTCACGATTGCTAGGACAGTACCAAGCTATTAAGGGATCCACCTCATGAAACAAATACCTTCCACCAGGTACCACCTCCAATACTGGGGATTATATTTCAACATGAGATTTAGAGGAGACAACATCCAAACTGTATCAATTATCATTCAAATTCTACTCTAGAATGAAAGATGGACATTTTGATTTCAAAAAAGGGTAATTATGGCCAATCAGCATGACTGTGCACTCATCAATAATAATTACTGTTTATTAGGACTATGTAATAGGGAAAATATGTCATTTGTAATGATAAAAAGTAAGCAGTGTAAAATTGTACACAGTGATGGCAAATGTGTAAACATATACTGTGTATGGGTATGTATACTAACATTAGGGAAATAGAAAAAAACATGAAGTCAATGCTTGTGTCACATATGTTTTCAGTATCTATTTTTTTAAATTAAAAATATTATTTTGTGATTATTGTAGGTCCACATGCCATAAGAAAAAAATACAGAGAGATCCTGTGTACATATCTTACCAAGTTCCCTCAATGATAATACCTTGCAAAACCGTATACTATCACTACTAGGTAATGACATTGTTATGGTCAATATTCTTCTTCTTTTAAATGGCCATTGTTTCAAAACTAAAGATGAATAAAGGAAAGAATAGTTGTTACCTCTTGTTCCATTAGTATTATTGAAATCAATTTTATTACAGAGAAGAGGGAGTTGTATCCACCTGGGTATCAGATATGCCAAGTATGCAGTGGCCTGGCCATTTTGAACAGTTGTAGAAACACAGAAAGCAGGATATTATGTTAGAAGTCAAAATGCATATTTATCACTTTTCTCTTTTCAAATTAACATTTCTTAACTTCTCATGAAAAACAGTAACCTGATGTTCATTCTGTCTTAAGTGGCATGCTTTCTAATTTTCTACCTCAGTGGTAAATGTTCTGCTTCATTCATGCTGTTCTTCATGGGCAATAGAGCAACTGAACTCTGTGTCTGCCTCTCTTCATCTCTATTTCATTCCATTTCTCTTTAACCTTAAACAAAAAAGTAAAACTGATCAGTTCTCCAAATGAAACCAAAAGACAACCTGTCCCTTATGTACATTTAAGGAATCATATGAAGATTCAATTAATTGGATTCTTGACAATCTGAAAACAGATGGACTCTAAATAAAAACAGGATATTGCTATATTGTCAATCATATCAATGGAACTTGAAGTTGTTGATTTGCTTCCCACTTAAAAAATGAATATAAATTAAAATGCAAATGAAATGATAAATGCAAGCCCATTTGTAACTTAGAATACTACCCATTAAAAGAAAAAAGTAACATATTGAGTCAATCATGAGGAAGGTAAGATATCAATCGGTACTTACTTTTAGCTCACTTTGTCCTCAAACTCATGATCAGGATAATAAGGCTTGAGTGCACCAGTTGAAAACTGTGACTTTCTTTTTTTTTAAACTGTATTTCAGAAGAAAACAGCATAATAGATCTTGCATGTTATGTGAGCTACATGTAAATTAGTCAACAAATTTGGTTGACTAAGAATTATATTTAACAATTGAATGTCATTTCATACATGAATTATCATAAGGCAATTGAAAAGTAGTATCATAAGGCAATTGAAAAGTAGTACTTAAAGTAGTCATGTTTAGAGGGGTCAGTTCTAAAAATACAAGTTTCAAGTTGAAGTGGATTACTTGTTGAATTAGAAAGGGTGTCAAAATCCTTCCTGTTCCTAGGATGGAGATACAGGAGCCAAAGTTCATCTATGAGAAAAGGACTAAAGAATAGAAATACAAAACACTAGAGCTTTAAAATATTTAACTATGGTTTCTTAAAACTTCATAAACTTAAAAAAAAATAAAACTCTAAAAGTACAATTTGGATATACAGTAGTATATTGTCAAGTTTTGTCTCTTAGCCAAGTCACCTAGAGGTAATTTCAGATTTGTAAGTTTTTATCTCTGCTCTTTTGTGTGCAAATACATCATTACTGCTCTCCTATCACCTCTAACTTCTTATATTTCTAATCAGACTACACTTTTGAAAGGAAACTCCTGTCATTTGAAACATCTATCTGAAGCTTTCTGCTTTTCAATAAGTGGAATTTTGAGGAGTTATTTTATTTTTCTTCTTGATCTATTGCATAACTAATAGCATGAGAAACATTTTAAAGTTTCTAGCTTTAAAAAATTCTTTCAAACTTTTTAACCCTATAGTTAATTCATGTTTGAACAGAGGGTTTTTCCTGGATATTGTCAGAAATGCTAGTCTCTAAAGAGATCTAACTGTTAATAGCATAGATAACACAGATTTTATATGATCAATGATTAATTACACAAACTGTAAACATCTCTATTTACTGAAAGAAGTTATAATATATAAATGCGTATCTCCAGCTATGCTTGAAAAGTCTCATTGCTTTCATCTACTAAAACATGTCTTAACAAGTAGCTTATCTATGAGTCCAAAGCCTCAACATTATTTGTCCTGATTTATAGCTTATCAAAGCTACACGGATTCAATCATTTCCACTGATAATTTTCCATATGTTGGTTCATCCTATTAGCTAGCCTTCATCAAGTAAAAATCAAACATCAAGTGAATGAGACCCAGGCCTGGAATCTTTTGCTACTGGAAGGAGTACAGATTATTAGGAATATAGAGGCCTCCTGGAGATATCAACTGAGTGAACCTTGGTATTCAAAGAAAACCACAAGGGCTTTGCAATCATAGACTTGGGGTCAGGTGAAAAAAAGTTGTTGTAAAGTGGATGTTGAAAGACCCTGAAATTTTACCTGCTTCATGACTGTCTAAGGCCAGCCCTAATTGTGAACTTGTTTCACAAAAGAAAGAAAGGCTGCTATGCCAGCAAAGAAAATGACTCCCTGCTCCCCAAATAAGACTGGTCTGAGTCAGGTAAGAAAATCTAACCTCTAACCCAGCCCAATCTAGTGGCGATTTCTTTCAGGCAGGGACTGTTTTTTCTTTATATTTATATTCCCGATATTTAGTATGCTGTCAAAGAATAGATGTTTGATCATATTTGATAATGAATTAATAATGGAAAATTGAGGACTTCTTATTTAATTATGATGAGAGTCAAAATTTTGAAGACTAGCTCAGGACTACAGTAGCCAGGCTGAGATTTTCCCTTGGGTTAAAAGTTACAGATACCGAATTTGAAGTAGCTAAAATGAAAAGGCAATTTATCATAAGGATCTTGAGATGTCTCCAAAAATAAAGTAGGACAGAAGTTTTTGTAGAATTCAGTCACAACTGAAACAGACCCTCCCCTTGTAGTCTGTGCTCTACTCGCTACTTCTTCAGGTGGCAGAGGAAGTGCACGGACCAATTTTGCATGATACATGTTCCAGCATCAGAGAGATACTGCTCCTTCTCTCTCTCCTGGAAGGAGGTGCGCTGACCAGACCTGGAGCAAACGTTCAGCCCTGCATCTAGAAGGCAAGGGCGCACTGTAGAAAGAGAGCACAGAGATCATGCTCACTGAAGCCTTGAAGGGCAATTCACAGAGAATCAGGTGCTGGGTGGACAAGTTAAAGATGGTCAAGACTCTGTTATTTTAAACCGTTACATTTCTTCGAGTAAGAAAATCAAACAAAAGTGAACAGAAAACCACTTGAGATCACTGAGTTGGAATTTGAAGAATAACTAATAGAGAAATGACTTGCTAAGATTTCAGATTCTGGGAGCTTAGAGATAGGTTCCCAAGTCAATATTCAACCTCTTCTAGATTGTGAAACTTGAGTAAGTAACTTGATTCTCTCTTTTAGATCTTAGTTACCTCATACATTAAACAAGGATACAAATCATATGTATACCTAAGTGAGAATTCAATAAAATGAGGCATATGCCAGATATGTAAAAGAAATAGAAACAGTAACTGTGATATTCATAATCATTATTGTCATCAGTGTAATACCCTGTGAAAAAGCTACAAGACACAGCTTCCATGTTCTCGCCTCATTATCAAACAACTACCCTCTTAGAATAGAGCTTGCCTTCTGTACTCAATGTTTCCTCTGATTATGTTAGATTTCAAGAAGAAAGATTTGTTTATTTTTTGGTGCTATAAGAAAATTAGATAGAATATAACACTTTTGGTGCCTTTGATTGGCTAAGACATACATATATATATAAGTCTATATATATACATAAAACATATATGTAACATTTAGAAATACTTTGCACACTATTGAGAAATGCACATTTTTATATCTACAAACATGAATATGGAGACAAAATGGACTAATATGAAGGTTAGTTCAAATACAAGAAAGTATGTAACCTTTCTTCTCTTCTCTTTTTATGTGTCACTGTGCTTTAGGTATCTTATTCCAGATCTGTTAAATGGGGCAGGGATGAATACAGGGAAGGAGACAGCAGAGAAAATTCAATTTAGATTGCAATAAAGTTGCCAGATCATGCCCATAATATATCTTCAAAATGTAATCTGTAAAGTCGCTTCAAATATGCATCACTATGTAATTGTGATTGTCATTTTATATTAAATTATAATTAATAAAATACCCAGTAACAGTCATCAATTCATTCCTCATTATGCTTCTTAAAATATATCTATTTTGTTCTCCTTTATTTTTCTGTACCTATTTGTGGACTTGACCCATAAACAATTATAGATAAGGTATAACTCCTGTGGTTCAGTCATGCTCAAGCCAGAGTGTACAGAAGTCACTAACCCTAGGGGAAAACCATAACTAAAATCAGAGGAGGTAGACTTATCTTTACCATCAGGGAGAAACACCAGAGGAGACAAGTACAGAAGCAGAATAGTCATCATACAAGAAGAGGGGAAGAACGGCCCTAGTCTAGCTCTACATTTTCTAAATACTTAATACTGAACAAATTAAGATCCCAGGGCATCCATTATTTTATTGTGAAAGAACAGGTTTAGCCCAAAGAATCTCTTAGATTTCATCCATATTCAATAATTTGAATGTGTGTATCTTTACTTTAGAAGAGTAGCTCCTTTATATAAACTATAAAATAAGTTTATGCATCTATTCATTATTATTGAGCCCCTACTTGCTTGGTGCAAGTAAATTGAGCCCTTTTACTTGCTTGGTGCAAGTAACAGGAAGAAGCATAAAATACAAGTCTTTCAAAGTTAATAAACTTCATAAGCAATAAGTTATGGATAAGTCTTTGTGTTAGCCACAGGGCACAGGGAAGAAACATTTAAATTTGCTGTATTAAAATCAAGGAAAATTTCATGTAGATGACATTTAAGCTGGGTTCACGTAATAAGTATTTGCCTCAGTGAATGGATCTACCAGCTGCCCAAGTCCAAATCCCCGAAGTAGTCCTTGAGTCTTCTTTATCTTATCTTGCCTATTTATTTCCAATTATCTGATAATTCTGCTCTCTTTTCTCTATTTCTACTATTCTATCAATGTTCAAGTCACTGTCCTCTCTCACTGGACTAGGGAACTAACCTCTCACTGTTTGTCCTGCTTCCACCCTGATGCTTCTCCAGTTTTCCGACGGTAACTAAAGTGATAAAGTGGAAACCTGATCACCTCACCTTTCTTCCTTCCACAGACAATAGCTTTACATGGGTATTTGAATAAAGCCAAAGTTTCCTCCCCAGAGTTCGCAATGTCTTACATGGTCTCGTATCTGTGTATTTCTTTTCTTCATTTAATTCTTGCACATCTTCCCTTTTAGCTGTCTCTGGCCCATTGTTTACTCTTCTTCTCAAATGTGTAATGTTCTTATCTGCTACAAAGTTTTTGTCTATGCATTCTCTCTAATTGATATGTTTTTCTTTTCTCTTCCCATTCTAGCCAAGTTATCTCCTTCCCATCTTCATATCTTAGCTTACGGATCATTTTCTCAGGAGAGATTTCTTGTGTGGATCCTTCTGACTATCAGCATTAGTCAAAGGCAGATGGCCTTGTTAGTCCTCTCATAAGACTTTTTTTCTTCATAACAATATTTATCTTTTTTTGTAATCACATGATAAGGTTGTTTAATAAACACCTATCACCATCAACTAGACCAAACCTCATGCTGACAAGGAATGTCTGGCTCTGCTCACCATTGAATCTCCAGCTCCTAAAAGATTCCCTGATCAAAATTAGGGGTTAATTGATAATTAAATTGGGGGAATGAATGAATTAATCAGAGACTGAATGGATTAATAGATGAACAGAAAGACAGATGGGTAAGGAGATGGATGGATGGATGGATGGATGGATGGATGGATGGATGGATGGATAAATGGATAGATGGGTGAATGGAGTTTGTCGAAGGGATTAAGGAAAAGAAGAGACATCCAGGCACATTATAAACACAGCTAGAAGGAAATAATAGCCTATGGCCTTGCTCTGGATGGGCATAGAGTGTGTGGGACACAATGCTGGAGAAGATGAGGCCAGAGAAGTGAGTTTGAAAATGACTGCAAATTCATTTTTTGCCAAGTTAAGAAGCTTAGACTTTTTATCCCGTGGGCATTTGAGAGTCAGAGCTGGCTATTAGGAGGACAAACAGCATACTCACATTTGCTTTTTATTAAGATAACCCTGTCAGCAGTGGGGGTGGGGGGGGGAGGGGGAGGCAGTATCAAATATAAGGAGACTATTCACAGGAAAATTAATTGGAAAGCAGCTCTGACTATGCAGAATAGGCATTCAAACTGGAGCAACAAGGGTGCAAAAGCACAGAATACACATCCCTGGCCTCTGTGCAGGAGGAACTAAAACTGGCTCACACACAGGATGGTGAAGAACCCTAAAGGACCAGGGCGAAAGGAAAGGCTAGAGTGTGAATACAAAAAGTTGGGAATGACAGGTTAAGTCATTCAGTGATTGTTCCTTATCTTTATGTAGTTTAATCATTGTTTATCCATGGCTTAAGAGAGGTCAATAACTAAATTAAGACCATGACTACATATTATAATACAATCAATGGAGAGAACATTGTAAGTTACTAGTTTGTGAAAAAATAAAGAGATAAAAAGTTTGCAGGTATATATTTTAATGGGTGAATTAGGGTTATTCATTAGTTATATAGTTATAGTTCAAAATTATTTGTACTTTTTAAACACATTTTATACATAATAAAACTAAAGTTCCCAGGGACATGTTAAGTTAAACACTATTTAAAGGAAATGTTATATAATATATTCTTAGTTCATTTCAAGAAGAAATAAAAAACACTGCAAAACTGGGGTGCATGCACATGAAAATATTTTATTTTTTAGTAGGGTTTGTCAGATATTTTATGGGGATATTGCCTTTTCTTCGCAAGGTGAATTGTCTCCCAGAAATGGACCATAGCAGGCAAAGGCTGAGCCCCCATTTGAAAACTGGGACATTCTTGCTATGCAGAGAGCCAATTGGTTAGTGTATGTATTTGCTTGTCACCCCGGCCACCTGTCTCCAACCTTGCACTTCCCTTCTTTGCCCTATTTTGAAATCTAAAATACTGACTCTGGAAATTGTGTTACTCAGGCTCCTTTGTGGTCTGGCTTCTAGTAGGGTGCAGCCCAAGGAGAACGCAGGCAGGAGGAGGTGAGAGGGTGGAGAAAGAGAGAAGTCTAGGTGCCATGCCTCTGTCTCTGAAGTAGATCTTTCTGGATGCTTCTCCTAGCTCCAGCTCTCACTACGCTCCAGTAACTATCTTTGATTCCCTTACCCAGTTAGCCCCAGGGATGTTCATGATATGCATTCTTGATCATCTCTACACACCTCCGTATCTTTGTGATTCTCTTAAACTTGGCCACAGGTATATAGGTGGTTCCTTTATCAAAATATTTATTTGAGATGAATCCTGTTTCCTTAGGAACCCTATATGTTCCGAAGTCAGAGAGAACTGTTTTCAGTAGTTGCTTTACCCTTGTTAACTATGAAGCTTGAATAAGTTATGAATTCAAGTATCTCCACCTGTAAAATATATATCATAATGAGGTGTACTTTATAGAGGACTTATGAAGACTAGATGAACAAATGCATCAAAATTCTTTGCACAGAGCTTAGCGCTTACTTTAAATGTTAGGAAGAAAATTAATTTCCATGAAGTCTGCCAAGTAAAAAGCTTATATTCTCTTTTGTTGTCCCAAGTGGGTACAGATTGAGTGCTAATACTTTTATCCACCAATAAACCGATGTTGTTTTTAGTTGAAGAAAGAAATTTCAGGCCAAGATAGTCCAATTCTCTGGAATTTCAGGCAGGGTGTAGCCACCTTCCCCTATCAAAAAGAATGTAAAGCATGATATTTCTACCAGGGCTTTTGTATATCAGGTTTTTAAAAATCTACTTCTTGGCCGGGTGAGGTGGCTCACACCTGTAATCCCAGCACTTTGGGAGGCTGAGGTGGGTGGATCACAAGGTCAGGAGATGGAGACCATCCGGGCTAACACGGTGAAACCCAGTCTCTACTAAAAAAAAAAAAAAAAAAAAAAAAAAAAAAAAAAATTAGCCAGGTGTGGTGGTGGGCGCCTGTAGTCCCAGCTATTCAGGAGGCTGAGGCAGGAGAACGGCGTAAACCTGGGAGGCGGAGGTTTCAGTGAGCCTAGATCACACCACTGTGCTCCAGCCTGGGCAACAGAGCGAGAATCCATCTCAAAAAAAAAATCTATTTCTTGATGCCCATTTGGGGTTATTTTCAGCTTTCTTAGTTGCTGTTTTAAATAATAGCTTAAATTTTTAAAATTTTTATTGGCATATTAACATATTGTACTTGAGAGAAATATTATACATTCTTCTAAAATGCCTAGGAAAGCACTTTGAAAATATCACTTAATCTTGATGCCTAGATTTTCTACGGCAAGTTGTAAAAGAGACCAAGAATAACTAACTCATAAGTTAATAGACAATTCATCTGAAATGAAATGGAGCATTACCACAGGAAGACAAGCTTACAGTGAATAAAATGGTGTAAAAAGAGAATATATACGTGATACTAGAATCAAAGTTTGTAGATGACAAGAAACTCTGAGAAAGACTATGTTATATAGCAGACAGGGAGGCAAGGGAAAAAGAAAGTGCTGTAAGGAATGTATCAGTTCCTCTTGAGCCGTCCATCTACATCAGATCAATAGCTCTTCCAACCATGGGACATTCAAGCTTTCAGCTTGAGAAATTGAAGTTCTCAAAATAAGTCAGGGTTGCAACACAAGTCCATCATAGTGTGTCACAGAAATGAAATGAGTTGTCTCCTGCTCGATTGATGACTGACATCAAACCAGGAGGAAAAAAGAGGAAAATAAACGAGACACGGGTTTTGAAAAGTTGTTTCAGAGACTCCTGTCAAAAAGTTTACACTAAGGGTTCTGTTCTCTGCTTGAAGCACGTGCATAACTCCCTTCACAATAATGAGTGTTCCACAGCATGCCCAAGAAGCAGTGAGAAGAGAGTTCCCAGGAGAATTATTCACTGATACGATGTTTTCATAGTAGATCTGCACATGAAACCCAGAACTTCTAAGACTGGTTTTGGGAAAAACCAGCAAACGCCCAAGGATTGGCAGAAGATGATATAAACGAGAGGGTAGGAACAGGTGATTTTTAAGTACAAAGTGATAATATAGATCTTATATAATGACTGGACCAACACATGCTGGCAATGGCCTATCCTGTAAAACAAACTTCTAAGAAAAAAAAAAAAAATCAAAGGCTGTTCAGCATATGTCTGTGTTGTACAACTAAAAAGACCCCTGTAGTGCCAACAAACAGGCCAGTGAAATCAATGCTTGGTGCAATTGCTAACTGAGCTTTATGTTGATAAAAGAAAACAACAACAACAAAAAAAAATTTTGTTGTCCATGTTACAAGTCCTCCTGCTCTTCTATAATCCAGGCTTTCAAAGTGATTGAACTGAAAATACTTTCCATCAGTGTATACAGATGCCCCAGATATGTTAGAGACCTGTGAACTGCAATGCCTTAAATACATTGGCTCTTTTTTCTTTAGCCATTGCCTGGAGCAAAGAAAATAGAGTGGGAAGCAATGGGCATCTCTGGCGTCAAAGGTGAAGGATATGATGCTCAGAGGTGAGATGACTGTATTGCCTCATACCAGCTTAGTCAATGCCTCCTAGTTAACAGCCATTTTCTCTAGGAGGCTCTATACCTTTGGCACTCACTGGGAGGCCTGGGTTGAAGCTGCTACAATCAATAAGCTGTGATTTATCTTCCCTTCCCCTTCATGCTCTTGATTTGATGTTATCTAAATAAATCATTTCATTTATCATTACCTCAGTCAGTTCATCTCTAAAATGGGCCTTTCTCCCCGTACCCATGATAGTAGGGGATGCTGGAGTTTCTCCAATTAGGATGTGAATTGATTGACAGGATATTCAAGGATTTGACTTCAAAATATTAATGTATACAAATTCCCCTCCTCTGTGTGCCTGCTGTGCAAAAATCATGGGGCACCACGATGAATACAATACAGCTATGCAATGTTTACTGAGCTAGCAGTCACTCTGCTATCAAATATATAATTTTGTACAGAATTCCTGAAATATATACAGTATTTACATCAGTGCAGCTAGAGGAAGCTTGAAGTACAGTTGAAATTAGTGCTCAGAAAATTGCAGTAGGAATATAATGGAACACACTTGGAAACATATGCTAGTAACTCTATCCCCCTAATGTGTTCACAGATGTGATTACGTACATGAAAACATAATTCTTTAAAAAAGCATACAGCAAATTCTTCTGATATTTTGCTTATTAGTAGAAATTAGAGCCAGGCAGCTTGAGATATTTCTTTCATTGACATAAAATGGATGGGTAGCTATCGTTTTCTTAGCAATGACTCTCCCACTCTGTCCCTCTCTCTCATCTCTCTCTCCATGTCCCTTTCATTTCTCTCTCTCTCTTTTTCTCCCTCTCTCTCTCTCCTTTCTTATCAACAGAAGGAAATTTTATTATCCTCAAATTTCTCTAGAAGTTAGTATAACATTAATGTAACAGAGAATTTGAAGTGATATTTCAGATACTGAGTTCATACTTCTAAGTTTACAAAGTTTGGCATTCTACTTAAAAATAAGTTGCTTATGTGGATATATTTGAGCCCCTTCTATTGACAAAGTTTTGAATTGATTTATTGATTCATATCATTTGTTTATTTACACATTTCTTTGTAATATTTAAAATATTAATTAAAAATATTACTTTATGATATGTAATAATGTTAATCATTTAATTGCTTGATTGGCTAAAATATTGAGCATGCCTTTAACCCCTAGGACATAATTCCAAATTGTCTCTAGGCTCTGGCTAATTATAAGACACAAATTCTATCTTCAGTTCGTGAAGAAAATCCAGGACCGTATTCTGACTTCAGTGGTTCTCTTCATTTTCTTTTCCTACTTGAGTGTTGCCAAAAAGTAGCTAGGACAGAGTCCCATCAGAAAAAAATTGAATATTTCTAATTTGATGAATTTGCAGGGGGTGGTCACCAGCTATGTGTGTTATATTAGATGTGTCCCCTAAACAAGGGTAACTAGCCTTAAAACTGAGAAATCAATTTTAGGCATATAAGTAAATTCTTGTTATTTTAGTTTATTGAATTAAAGTGGATACAAGCATACCTTGTTTTATTGCACTTTGCTTCATTGTGCTTTGCAGATATTTTAGTTTTTTTACAAATGGAAGATTTCTAGCAGCCCTGCATCAAGCAAATCTATTAGTGTTATTTTTCCAACAGCATGAACTTACTTTGTGTCTCTTTGTCACATTTTGGTAGTTTTCAAAATATTTCAAATTTTTTTCATTAATATTATATTTGCATTGGTGATCTCTGATCAGTAATCTTTGATGTTACTGTGTGATTATTTTAGGAAACTAAAAACTGCACCCACATGGTGAACTTACTCAATAATTATTGTGTGTTCTGACTTCTCCACCAACAGTCCGTTCCCCTCCTTCCCTCTCCTCCAGTCTCTCTATTCCCTGAAATAGAACAATGTTAAAATTATGCCAATTAATAATATTACTACGGCTTCTAAGTGTTCAAGTGAAAAGAAGAGTTGCAAGTCTCCCATTTTAAATCAAAAGCTAGAAAAGATTAAGTTTAGTGAGGAAGGCATGTTGAAAGCTGAGATAGGTCAAAAGCTAGGCCTTTTGCACCAAACAGGTAGCCAAGTCGTGGAGGCAAAGGAAAAGTTATTGAACAATGTTAAAAGTGTTACTCCAGTGAACACACAAATGATAAGGAAGTCAAACAGCCTTATTGCTGAAAGTTTTAATGATCTGGATAGAAGCTCAGATTAGCTACAAGGTACCCGTTAGCCAAAGCCTAATCCAAAACAAAGCCCTAATTCTTTCTGATTCTATGAAGACTGAGAGAGGTGAAGAAGCTGCAGAAGAGTTTGCAGCTATCAGAGATGGGATCATGAGGATGAAGGAAAGAAGCCAACTCCACAACACAAAAGTGCAAGGTGAAGCCGCAAATGCTGATGAAGAAGCTGCAGCATGTTATCCAGAGGATCTAGCTGAGGTCATTGATAAAGGTGGCTATCTAAACAACAGATTTTCACTGTAGAGAAAAACAGCATTATATTGGAAAAAGATGTCATCCAGGACATTCACAGCTAGAAAGAAGTCAATGCCTGGCTTCAAAGCTCAAACAACAGTCTGATTTTCTGCTTAGGGGCTAATGCAGCTAGTGGTTTTTAAGTTGAAGGTAATGTTTATTTACCATTCCAAAGATGTTAGGACCCTTAAGAATTATGATAAATCTACTCTGCCTGTGCTATACAAATGAATGAACAAATCCCGGAGAACAGCACTTCTGTATCAAACATGGTTTACTGAGTATTTTAAGCCCACTGTTGAAATCTACTACTCAAAAAAATAGATTTCTTTCAAATATTAGTGCTCACCATCAGTGCATCTGATCGTCCAAGAGCTCCGATTGTGTTGTACAATGAGATTAATGTTTTTATATCGCTAACACAACATCCATTCTGCAGCCCATGAATCAAACAGTAATTTCCAATTTCAAGTCTTATTGTTTAAGAAAAACATTTTGTAAAGGTCTGGCTGCAATAGATAGTGATGCCTTTCATGAATCTGGGCAGTCACCTGAAAACCTTCTGGAAAGAATTCATCATTCTAAATGCTATGAAGAACATTCATGATTTATGAGAGAAGATCACAATATCAATGTTAACAGGAGTTTGGAAGAAGTTGATTCCAATCCTCATGGATGGAATTCAATTTGGGGGATTCAAGACAGCAGCAGAGAATGTAACTGCAGATGTGGTAGACATAGCAAGGGAACTGGAATTCGAAGTCGAGACTGAACATGAATGAATTGCTGCAGTCTCATGATAAATGAACAGATGAGGAGCTACAAAGAAAAGTGATTTCTTGAAATGGAATCTACTCCTGGTGAAGATGCTATGAACATTGCTGAAGTGACAACAAAGGATTTAGAATATTTTATAAACTTAGTTGATAAAGGAGCAACAGGGTTTGAGAGGATTCATTCCAATTTTGAAAGAAGTTCTATTTAGTGGGTAAATGTTATCAAATAGCATCATACACAACAGAGAAATCTTTAGTGAAAGGAAGAGTCAGTTATGTGGCAAACTTCACAGTTGTCTTATTTTAAGAAATTGCCACAGTCACTCCAACCTTCAGCAACCACCAACCTGATCAGTCAGCAGTATCAACATTGAAGTAAAACCCTCCACCAGTGACAAAATTAGGACTCCGAAGGTTCAGATGATTGTTGGCATTTTTTAGCAATAGAGTTTTGTTTGTTTGTTTGTTTGTTTGTTTGTTTTTTGAGATGGAGTCTAGTTCTGTCACCCAGGCTGGAGTGCAGTGGCACAGTGGCATGATCTGGGCTAACCGCAGCCTCTGTCTCCTGGGTTCAAGTGATTTTCCTGCCTCAGACTCCCTAGTAGCTGGGATTACAGGCATGTGCCACCACGCCTGGCTAATTTTTGTATTTTTAGTAGAGATGGGGTATCACCATGTTGGCCAGGCTTGTCTCAAACTCCTGAGCTCAGGTGATCTTCCTGCCTCAGCTTCCCAAAGTTCTAGGATTACAGGTGTGAGCCACCACACTCAGTCGTGATAAAGTATTTTTAATTAACACATGTCCATTGTGAATTTAAACATAGTGCTATTGCACACTTAATGGACTACAGTATAGTGCAAGCATAATTTTTATATCCATTGGGAAACAAAAAAATTGGGGCAACTGATTTTATTGTTATATTCACCTTATTGTGGTGGTCTGTAATTGAACCCACAGTATCTCCAATGTATGTCTATATTCTCTTGTAAGTGTAGCCTACGAAATACTAGAAGTTTGTCATCACAGTGAGCAACTAACACACATTTAATGGGATCTGTACTGTCTGAAGAGGAAATTCTGTATCTTCTTGGATATATCTTTGGTTCTACTAGGAATCGGTGTTTGTAAAACGTAGAGGATTCATTCTTTGGACTGTTCTTTCAATTCCCTTGGCATATTTGATTCCATACAGGGGACCCTCAACATCCAAGAACAATTAGCACCTGAAAAATGTTACCTACAGTGAATTCACTTCCAAATGAAAAGTACAATTGTATCAGTAATAGTCACAATTTGACTTTAAGAAACTGTCTGAAAAATTGTACTTCCCAGTATGGGTCTATTTAAAACCTTACCACTATGATTTTTTAGATGCAATGGAATATTTACATTTCTAATAGTTTGTGGAGAAACTTTCTGCAAGTTGTCCAGCTCAAGTTTATTTCTTTTTAAAGTCATCTCAATTACCACAATTTGATGTTAGATCTTAACCTTCCTTAAGACAAGGATGATTTCATTAGCTTGTTATTATTAATTTTATATAATTTCTATGCTGTCAACTTCCAGTAGGGATATCAGTTGGTTATGCTACTCTTTCACGTGCTGCCCATCACCACCCTTAGTTGCTATTGTTTATTTGTGCTTGTTTGTAGCAATGCCAAATGATTTCTACATTCCTGAACATGCCCTGTTGGTGCATTATATGTGCCACTGCTTTCTCTGAATGTTTTCCTCTTACCTCACCCTCCCTTCATAACTCTGTCTTTTTCCTTCTTTACCCTGTCAGGTCCTACTTTCTCATTTTATAATCTTTTCTAGAAAACCTTCTGTGATTTCTTCTCACCCACCATTCTGAGTAACTTGACCCATCATCTACCATACTCTATTTATATATAATATATATAATCATCTATATATAATCATCTATATATATACTCTATTTATATATATATATCTATGGTATCATCTATATATATGCTCTATGTATATATTTTTATAGTATCATCTACCATATTCTATTTTGATTATCTGACAGCTTATCTTCCCCAAATAAATGGAGAGCTCCTTGTAGAAAGGAACTAAGTATTTGAGGCTAATATCCCATCATGTGCCGCTGATCTTTGCTTCGAATAGTCATTCAATAAATGTTAGCTAAGTGAATGAAGGCATTATCCATCTTGTACCACTATTCCTTTCCAGTGAAATTTGTCTGTCTTAATAAATTGGAAAAACAGATCTTTTGAAGGCAGCCACTATATAAATAAACTTACAGCAGGCAGGCACATAGTAGAGGCTCAACAATACTTGGTGAATTAATTCAGAATGGAACTTCTGCATTCGGCTGATTTTCTACCCATGTATAAGTTTTCAGATGTGATTATCAGAACAATTGAATAATAAGGCTTAGTAAACTCTTGAGATTTAGAAGTTACAACTGATGTAGTGATTGTATAGAATCATAAGTTAAATGAGGAGGAATTAACCCATTTATGCCTAGTGTTCCATTATTGGAACGCTAAGCATGTGGGAGTTATTTATATCCTACTGCTCAAGGTCATTGCCAAGGCCTGATTGCAAAAATTCAAAAAATAGCAACCTCCAGCATAAATGGGTTAACAACTTGGCTCTCAATAGGTTAGAATTTAAGTTTACATAGGTATTTACTTGTTCAAAAGATTAGTTTAGACTGAAATGATCTGAAGTAAAAAGTTATAGGAAGATAGGATGGTTGCAGAGTAAAGGGTTAAAAAACTTGGTCAATGTGAATTACTTAATTTTTTGCACTTGTCTCTTTGTCTGAAAGATCATTGTCTAGTGGATCAATTTGTCATCAAGAAGGTAATCTATATTTACTTTGCGGCAGGTACTGTAGCTCTTAACTCTGCATTTAGCTGATTCAGCTCCTACCCAGACTACTTTGACCTCAGAAATATTCCCTGCTAACTGTCCTCCTGTTCACTCCAATTTGTACTGCCTAAACGCTTACTGCTGAATGTCCCTCTGGCCATTTTGAAAGGTGTTTCATCACACTACAATAAACGTGAAATACTGATGCACTCAAAATGGCACACACACTCACACAAAAGGCAGCTGGATATCGACATAGAACTGGACAGGGGCATTTATTACACTTTACTCTTACACCATTGCCTACCTTTGGCAAAGGAAGATTGCAAGTGTCCTCAGTGGTCTACACCGATCAATACTACATGGGAGTTAAATTAGACCTCAAGTCAAGCACACATCTACATTGGCTGAGATACCTTCAACCTAAAATCCCTGGAAAATTTACATTTTTCCACTAAGTTAACCAGTAATAGAGTGAAATGAGTGAGAAAAAAGCAGCTGTCTAGTTTGTATCTTGCAACCTTTTCAAATAAACCTGGTTCGATTTTAAGCCCCTGTTGGTGTATTATAGTAATAAGCCTAACAGCCTTTCAACTTCTCTTAGAAACATTGTTGATTTCATGGCAAACTTTCACTAAGGAAGATAAAACATCGTAATATCAAGTCTTGAGAATTTGACAAATTCTCTGATATATTATCAATCTCTCCTATATGCTCAGGCTCAAAAATGTCTTTTAAATCCTGAAGGTGGATTGGAAAACAGATGTATTTTTGGATGACAGAAAATGCTCATATGAATTACTTGTGAACTCTGAATTGCTGAGTTGAAGGTAAATATAGGTAAAGTAGACAATTCATACCCCTCAAATTGATATTTCTTCAATTATTTTGATTATTTGTAAGTTTCACACATTATCTGCAAAATATTTCATCCTCTACAAACTGCACCATTCATCTTAAAATTTGTTCGGTGCTGCACTGTGTAATTTTTGTAATCAGGCTATTTTTATGCTTCAATGTGTCACTTTTACTTCCACTTAATATTCTAATTGTTCTCCACATACAACAGAAGAATTCCAAACGATAGATCAAGTCCTCATTTAAAATGAACATTACAGGAAGTGTTGTGCTCTAACATTATATAATCAGGGGTAGTTTCTTCTGGTCATGCTGACTAGGAATAAACAGGTCACTAAGTGGGTCAAATTTCTTGGAGTAAACACACACATACATACACACATTGTATTAAAAAAATCTGGCAACTGATCTAATAAGACTATTAATGAAGAATTCCTGAGAAAATTGGCGTACATTTTAAGACCAAAGCAGTAGGTTGAGGCTATTTAAAATTGACTCGGTAGGTTATTTTCTGCGATGTGCTGGTGAATGCTTAATAGCCAGCTCTTGGGATGAGGACAGGTCAGGTTTGTGGCGTTTTTCAATTTCTGTGGCATGAGTGTACCCACTCATAGCTGATTTTAATCTGCAAACGTGAAGTTACTAAGGGGAATCAGGAAGAGATGCACACCATCAGCTTTTGGGCACTGATATGCACCCGCTGTAATTTACCACTAGTTGTCTTGCCAACTTAACTTTCCAACCTCAGGTTTATACTGAGAAATGGGAAAGCAGCACTGTGAAACACATGGAAAACCTTAAATGAAAAGTGCTATGAAATGCTGGCCTGCCTTCTCTTTTACCCTATACTACTTAGCTAAACAACAGCTACAATGCATTTTATTTTAAATGTATTTTGTTTGTATTTTTTACATTTTACAAATATTTTTTATATTTATTATATTTGCCTCTCTTTATATTTGAAGATAGTAACCTTGTATTGGTTCCCTGAAGTATGATCCAGAATTTTGCGGCTAACTCAAGAATAAACATAATCTATAGCATTTGAATGTTTAATATAAGCAAAATACTGTTAAATATGTATTTTTTCCCAGAGATCTATGTGGCTATCCCTTTCCCCTCATCAATGTCTCTATTCAAATATAACTTTCTAAATTAAGCTTACCCTAAGTATCCCATTTAAAATTTCTTCTAGCTCTTTCTTTCAGTACTTTCAACTCCTCTTTTGATGCTTCTATTATTTTTCATCACACTTGTATCCTCTATTACTGAAAATTTTATTTTTATGTTGCTAATTACATACTGTCTATGTCTCTTCCACTGGAATGTATAAAGTCCTTATTAAGTTCAGTTTTTTTCTGTTTTGTTCACTTATGTCTCTTCAGTATCTAGAAATGTGTCTGGTATATAGTAGATAATCAATGAATATTTATTGAATGAATGAGATAATCACCAATGTCCGAACAGAATAACAAGCGACAATGCTTACAAAGAATTTTCTGGCTGTGTTGTATACTTAATTGACTTAGGAGATATTATGATATCTCATTCAGAAATAGATTTTTAAAATAGCCTCGATTGGCATTCTTCTGAAATTGTTTAGATATGGCCCCACTTAAAAACCAAACATTGCCCAGTTCAGTGATTTTTAGGTTCTTTTGAGAGGCTCCAAAGCATCAAAGACCTTAATCAGAGGCAAAATGGGTGGGGACAGGCAAATGGGTGGGGACAGGCAAATGGGTGGGACTTGGGTCTTTACCCAGGTTTCATGCCAAGGGTCCTCCTTTTATCAGCTTCTAAGTATGTTGTTGGGGGCCCAGGGAAGTGTGTGTGTGTGTGTGTTACTTTTATTCAAACCAAGTACATCTTCTAGGATGACAGGTACTTGGAAAACATTATTTTAGATTATCCCCTTCTTAAAATCCTGTGTTTTGTTTCCTATGTTTCTAATTAAGTTCTTATACTTAATTAATAAATAGAGAAACATATCTTTCTTCTCCTTAAAGTAAATAGCAAAATTTCCTTTTATAAAATATCACCTAGTTGGCATGGGCCATAATCTTTAAGTAAACTCTCCAGTTTTCAAAAATATGAAATGTGTCTAGAATGCACTTGTCCATGGCATTTAAAAAAATGGTTTTAAAGGAAATCGTATATAATATTTCAGAGGATATGTTTTAAAAGACAGATTTTTACAGAAGACTAAACAATCTACTACCAAACTGGTATGGAAGAAAATTATTTTGAAATATGAAGCAAGTAGCACCTGATGCCTTCCTCTCTTAAGCAATTTGAATTCAATTTGTGGCAGAAAGTGCAGCCTCTCTCAGATCAATAGGGCACATTCAGCACAGCTGACACACTACACCTGATCCAGAGCCAACCTGGCTGGGGACCTATTAGTCATACCTGAGGGACTCTCCCTAGCTTTTATCTCCAAGTATATCTCCTAGGATTACAGGTACTTGAGGCTAATTAGATCTGCTCTATTACCTGCCATGAAGGCCTCTGTTTCTACAACATCCCGTTTACCTTCCAATTTCAATGAGATAATCAGTGTGTCACAGTGCACTAAAGGTAAAATGATAGCCTTGCATACACCCCTGGCTGGCTTTATCTGTTAATACCGTACACCAGTGTGCACGTGTGTGACACACACACGCGTGTGCGTCACACACACACACTGGCGGGCTAGAAAGATAATAACTGGACTGACCTATTACAATTTTACCTTGTTTGCTTTGTTGCTATTCCTCAGAAGTCAGTCTCCCTTCCAATGTAATTATGTAATTAGAGCTAAAGACTATAAACAAATAGAGCTTTGTCCCCTCCCTCAGAGCTCTGAAGTCAACCCTTTTAAATGCTGAGACTTTGGAAACCTACACGTCACTGACACATGGAGGCAGACCTGAGGCGTGGAAAACACATCACATTCCTGACTTCTCTTTTCTCCTTCCTGGATTCAGGACGCAAAGGAAGTACAAGTAGATAGCAGGATCTGGCCTTCATCTGGCATTTGTTCAAATTTGAGAAGATAAATGGGTAGGTTTTTTTTTTTTTTTTTCCTTCAAATTTGTATTTTATTCAATTGTTTGGCATATTTTTAATATCATAACAAATTAAGACCACGGATCAAAATGGATGTTTTAAAGATATTTACCACTTATCTATAATATTCATTATTTGAGCAACCTCCTTGCTTATTATATGTGCTAATTACAGGGTAAATATGTTTGAGCAGATTATAGGATACTTACAGAGCATATTGTATTATGATGCACTTCTGCGAGACCAGACCAAACCAGATTTTACCCTAAACAGAAGTCTGCAAGTTCATAGGGGAAAGAAGAAACTGAGCAGAAAATGTGTGGGTCCAGTGTAGTCTTTGGGCAGGAATGCACCTGCAAAGATAACAACAATTAGCAATATTATTGTGTGTTCTGGCTTTGCCAACTCTTTTGTCATTAGAAAGCATCAAAGACATTTATTTTTGGAGAAATTTTGTAGTCTGATTTGTTTTGTTTTGTTGTTTTAAGATGGAGTCTCATTCTGTCGCCCAAGCAGGAGTGCAGTGGTGCAATCTCGGCTCACTGCAACCTCCGCCTCCTGGATGCAAGCGATTCTCCTGCCTCCGCCTCCCGAGTAGCTGGGACTATAGGCACGTGACACCATGACTGGGTAATTTTTTGTATTTTTAGCAGAGATGGGGTTTCACCTTGTTAGCCAGGATGGTCTTGACCTCCTGACCTCATGTTCCGTCTGCCTCAGCCTCCCAAAGCGCTGGGATTACAGGAGTGAGCCATAGTGCCTCACCTGTAGTCCACTTTTATGTGCTTTGTTTTGACCATTGTTTTGCACTTCCTTTGATTCTCTTCTATGTCCAGCTCCAAATCTTCAGCACTCTCTCTGAAAGGATCGCTTGTAAACTGTAGGTATGAACACATAAGTCAGAAGTTACACACTCAAAATCCTACAAGCAACAGGCAGGTGACATGGGTAGGTAAAGTGGGCAAGTTTTGGCATCATTGTGTTATCTTGTAAAGGCAATTTTCCCACTTTTTTAAATTAAAATTTTTGAGATATTTGTTGATTCTCATGCAGATATAAGAAGTCATATATACCTTTTCATCACCTTTCCCCGGTAGTAACGTATTGCAAAACTGTATTATAATCACATAACCAGCACATTGAGGTTGCAAGTCTGTCATTCTTATTCACATTTCCCCAGTTTCCATGTACTTCTATGTCTATGCAATTTTATTACATGTGTAGATGTGTGTATCTACAACCAGAGTTAAGATGCAAAACTGTTCAAAAAACCTAAATATCCCTTATCTTGGCATATAATTAAACTAAAGCATTTCTCCATAACAAAATAAACTATCAACAGAGTAAACAGATAACCTATAGAAAGGGAGAAAATTTTTGCAAACTATGCATCCAACAAAGGTCTAATATCCAGCATCTATAAGGAACTTAAACACATTTACAAGAGAAAAACAAACAGCCCTATTAAAAAATGAGCAAAGGACATGAACAGATACTTTTCAAAAGAAGATATACATGCGGCCAACAATCATATGAAGAAAAAGGGCTCAACGTTACTGATCATTAGAGATATGCAAATCAAAATTACAATGAGATACCATCTAACACCAGTTAGAATAAATACTACTAAAATGTCAACAAATAACAGAGGCTGGCTAGGTTGAGGAGAAAAAGGAATGCTTATACACTGTTGGTAAGAGTGTAAATTAGTTCAGCCATTGTGGAAGACATTGTGGTGATTCCTCAAAGACCTACAAATAGAAATACCACTCGACACAGCAATCCCATAACTGGGTATATACCCAAAGGAATATAAATCACTGTATTATAAAGACACACGCATGCATTTGTTCATGGTAGCACTATTCACAATAGCAAAGACAGAGAATCAACCTAAATATCTATCAATGATAGACTGGATAAAGCAAATGTGGTACATATACACCATGGAATACTATGTGGCCATAAAAAAGAAGGAGATCATGTTCTTTGCAGGGACATGGATGGAGCTAGAGGACATTATCCTTAGCTAACTAACGCAGGAACAGAAAACCAAATACTGCATGTTCTCACTTATAAATCAGAGCCAAATGATGAGAACACATGGACCCATAAAGGGGAAAAACACACACTGGGACCAGTTGAAGGGTGAAGGATGGGAGGAGGGAGAGGATCAGGAAAAACAACTAATGAGTACTAGGCTCAATACCTGGGTGATGAAATAACCTGTACAACAAACCCCCATGACACAAGTTTATGTATATAACAAACCTGCACTTGTACCTCTGAACTTAAAATAAAAGTTAAAAAAAAATCTCTCATGTTGCCCCCTTATAACCACATCTGTCTGGATCCTGTACCCCATCTTTTTCTTTTTTCCCTAATTTCTAGCAACCATTAATCTTTTGTTTATCTCTGTAATTTTGTGATTACAAGAATGCTATATGAAAGGAATTATGCAGTATGTAACCTTTTGGTACTGCGCTTTATTTTATTTAGTATAAGTCCTTTGAAATTCATCCAAGTTGGTGTGTGTACCAAGGATTATTGCTTTTCATTGTTTAGTAGTATTTCATGGTGTGGCAGTTTGCTTAACCATCCATCAATTGAAGGGCTGGGTTGTTTTAGTGTTCGGCTGTTACGAATTAAGCTGCTATAAACCTTTGTGTACAGGTGTTTGTGTCAACATAAACTTTCAATTTTCTTTTTCCCAATTTTGGCAGAGAGAGAGACTCAGAAAAAAATATCTTTACTACTAAAATGAACAACATGAATGCCACAAAAATTGGCAAGTGACAGTTAGTGTGATGGAACAGTAAGTATTAGTGGCTACTGTCCTAACTGAAAAACATGTGTCCCGGGAAGAAGTCACTTCCCAGATCCAGAAAGGCTTGCAATGTGTAAATATAGACCCAATTATTTCAGATCTCTCTATTTTGAAGAAAATTCTGATATCTGGGAATTTATACGAAACGTTCTTGTTTATATACTTTATATTTATGCCTGCACGTTTTAAATATTGTGACAGCCAAATAAAATTAGACTACAGGACAAATTTTAAACCTTGGGTTATTTTTTAAAAACTTCATATAATCAAACAGCTCTGGCATTAACTTTCTGAAACCCATGACTTTATTGAATTTATCCATTCATTGTTGTTTCTCTCGTTGTTTGAGTCTCACTTTTGAATTTATGCTAAGCACAAGATTAGGAGAAACAAAATACTTTTAATAAGTTACTGAAACTTTTCATTCTTTCAGTTAACAATGGAGGGTCTATCATGCGTCAGTTAGTTTTCACTGTGGACACACAGTGAACTGCAGATGAAGCTCCATTTTCACTGAGTGTATAGACTTGTGCAAATTTTACAGACTGACAGCAGAGGGTAAGTTTGGCCTTGATGTTGTCAATTTTCTGACCACAAACTGTAGCAATAATAAAAACTGATATATGAAATGATACTTGATTTTTTAAAATCTAGGTTTCTGGCTTTTCTTGAAAAGCTAGAAAATTAGAAGTAACTGAGACCACATTTCAGCATGGACAAGTCAGATGGAGATGAAGCACAGCTGACCCATTAGGCAGAGCAGTCACCTCCAGTCAGCCATAGTCCCCTCAGCCAGCCTCACTGGTCAATGTGACCTGCCTGACCTCTATAAACGTGGGAGTTTGCTACGTCTGCTTGAGTGGGAGATAAAACATTAAGCAAACAATAAACATACTAAATCTTGGCTTGCCGTAGTAACCATTTACTCCTTCCAGGGAAATTACTACTGAACTTGAGTTAGTCACTCATCATGGGTGGACATGGAGAGACCATGGTTGTAAAATACGTTTTGTATGATTGCATTTACCTACTTCTATATATGACTTCATTTTTCAGTAAAATATCAGTCTTAAGATTCACAGTAAGACCTGAACACTCAGAAAACTAAAAGAAATGCCTGATTTTTATATTTATTTTTTCCAGCTTTATTGAGTAAGATTGACAAATCTCAATTGTACACATTTAAGTTGTACAGCTGGATGATGTGGCCCACATAGACATTATGAAACAATTACCTAATTAACATACCCATCACCTCACATAGTCACACCCCACTTTTTTGTGAGAATATTATGATCTATTGCCTTAGCAAATTCAAGTATACAATACAGTATTATGAACTATGGTTACCATGCTGTACATTAGACCTCCCAAAGTGTGTATTATAAACTTAAGTTTGCAACCTTTGGCCAGTATCTCCCCAACGCCACTATAACCAGACTTCTGATATCCAATATTTTACTATGTTTGCATGTATTTAACTTTTGAATATCATGCAGTATTTGTCTTTCTGTGCCTGACTTATTTAACTTAAAATAATGTCCTTCATCCATGGTGTTGCAAATGGCAGGATTTCTTTCTTTGTTTAAGTCGGAATAATGTTCCATTGTGTGCATGGGTATATGTATATGTACATGCACATACACATACATATAGTGTGCATATGTCTGTATGCATATCTATACCTATATACCACATTTTCCTTATCCATTCATCCACCAGTGGCCGCTCAGATTGTTTCCGTATCTTAACTATTGTGAATAATGTGGCAATGAACATGGAACTGCAGATATCTCTTTGACATAACGGATTTCATTTCCTTGGAATATATACCCTAAAGTGGGATTGCTGGATCATAAGGTGTTGCATTTTTCATTGTTTAAGAAACTTCTGAACTGTTTTCCATAATGGCTGCACCATTTTACATTCCCACCAATAACATGTAAGGATTCTCTTTTCTCCACCTCCTTTTCAACACTTGTTATAATTTGCCTTTTTTATAATAGCCTTTCTGCAAGGTGTGAGGTGATATCTTCTTGTAGCTTTGATGATTAGTGACATTGAGTAACTTTTCATATACCTCTTGGTATGTATTCTTTGGAAAAATGTCCAGTCAGGTCTTTTGCCCATTTTTAAATTGTATTATTTGTGTGTATGTGTTGTTTTTGCTACTCGTTTGTTTTTTGCTATTGAGTTGTGTGAGTTCCTTATATTTTTTGAATATTAATCACTCATAAGACATATGTTTGCAAATATTTTCTCCCATTCCATAGGTTGCCTTTTCGTTTTGTTGATTGTTTCCTTTGCTGTGCAGAAGCATTCAAATTCGACATCCCACTTGCTTGTCTGTGCTTTGGTTGTCTGTGTTTTCGGTGTCTTATCCACAAAATTATTGCCAAAGCAATGTCAAGGAGCTTTTCCCCTGTTTTCTTATAGGAGTTTTATGGTTTAAGGTCTTACATTTAAGCCTTTAATTCACTTTGAGTTGATCATTGTGTATGGTGTAAGATAAGGGTCAAAATGTATTATTTGGCATGTTTTCCCAACACCATTTAATAAAGAGATCATCTTTTCCCCATGGTGTATTATTGTTGCTTTTGTCAAAGTTTAGTTGACTATATGTGTGGGCTTATTTCTACACTCTATTCTGTTCCATTGGTCTATATGTTTATCTTTATGCCAATACTATACTGTTTTGATTACTATATTATATTAGCGTAATTTAAAATAAGGAAATATGGTGCCTCCGGCTTTAATTATTTTGTTCCAAATTGCTTTAGCTATTTGGGGTCTTTTGTGGTTCTCTACAAATATTAGAATTATTTTTTCTTATTTAAGTAAAAAAATGCCATGCTTTGAATCTGCAGATCACTTCACGTAGGGTGGACATTTGAACAACATTAATTATTTCAATCATTAATACAGGCTATCTTTCCATTTATGTCTTCTTCAATTTCTTTCATCAATGGTTTATAGTTTTTAGTGTACAAATCTTTTACTTCATCAGATAATTTATTTCTAAGAATTTATCCATTTCTTCTAGGTTATTCAAGTTGCTGGTGCATAGTTGTTAATAGTCTTTTATATTTCTTTATTTCTATGATATCAGTTGCAATGTTTCTCTCTTATTTATTACTTTGCTTATTTGCATTTTTTTCTTTATTAGTCTAGCTAAATGTTTGTTAGTTTTATCTTTTCAACCAAATAAATCTTAATTTGTGGATTTTTTAATTGTTGTTTTTTGTTTGTTTGTTTGTTTGAGATGCAGTTTTGCTTTGTTCCCTAGGTTGGAGTTCCGTGGCACAATCTCTGCTCACTGTAACTTCCACCTCACAGGCTTAAGTAATTCTCCTGCCTCAGCCTCACAAGTAGCTGGGACTACAGATGTGTGCCACCGGGCCCACATTTTTTTTTTTTTTTTTTTTTTTTTTTTTTTTTTTTGCTATTTTGTATTTTTTGCTAGAGATAGGGTTTTGCCATGTTGGAGAGACTTAATGTTTTCCCCTAGTTTCTATTTTATTATTTCTGGTCTAATCTTTGTTATTTCCTTCCTTCTCCTAAATTTGTGTTTAGTTTATTCTTCTTTTTGTAGCTCCTTGAGGTTTAAAGTTAGGTTTTAAAATTTGAGATCTTTTCTTTTTTCTTCATGTAGGTATTTATTGCTATAAACTTCCTGCTTAGAACTGCTTGGCCATATCACATAAGGTTTGTGATATTGTATTTCCATTTTCATTTTCCCCAAGATTTTTTTTTATTTTCCTTTTCCCCAAATTTTTTTTTATTTTCCTTTTGATTTTTTTTTTTTTTTTTTTTTTACCTATTGGCTGTTCAGAAGTATATTGCACAATTTCAACATATTTTTGAATTGTCCAACTTTCTTCCTGTTATTAATATCTAGTTTTGTGCCATTGTGGTTTGAAAAGATACTTGTTAAGACTTCAATCTTCTTAAAGCTGATAAGACTTGTTTTGTGGTCTAATATATGTTGCATCCTGGGGAATGTTTTGTGTGCGCTTGAGAAGAATGTGTATTTCACTGCAATAGATGTAATGCTCTGTATATATCAGTTAAGTTCATTTGGTCTAAAGTGTGGTTAATGTCCAATATTTTCTTATTAATTTTTTATGGATGATCCATTGTTGCCAGTGTCGTATTAAATTCCCCTACTATTACTGTATTGCTGTCTATTTCTCCCTTTACATCTGTTAATATTTGCACTACATGTTTAGGTGCTATGATGTTCAATGCATATATATATGTATATATACACACATATATATGTATATATATATATACACACACTTATATATGTATATATATACACACACATATATGTGTGTGTATATATACACACATATATATGTGTATATATATATACACACACAAACATACAGTTATATCTTTTTGATGCACTGACCCACTTATCACTGTCTAGTGACTTTGTCTCATTGACAGTTTTTTGCTTAAAATCCATTTTTCTGACATAAGTGAAGCAATCCCCGTTCTCTTTTGGTTTCTACTTGCATGGATTACTTATTTCCTTCCCTTCATTTTTAGTTTATGTGTCCTTAAAGTGACAGTGAATTTTTTTGTAGTCAGCATATTGTTCTCTTATTTTTTTATATGCTTTAGCCACCCTATTTTTTATTGGAAAATTTAGTTTATTTACATTCACATTGGACAGGTAAGAACCTACTATTGACATTTTGTTAATTGTTTTTTGGCTACTTTCTATTTCTTTTGCTCCTTTCTCTCTGGCTGTCTTTCTTCATGATTTGATGATCTACTATGGCGGTATACTTTATCTTTTGTGTAGCTGTTATAGCTTGTTGCTTTATTCTTACCATGAACCTGACATAAAATATCTTATTGCTATAGCAGTCTATTACAGGTTGACAATAACTTAATTTTGATCACATATGAAAGCTCTAAACTTTTACTTCCTCCCCCAATATTTTATGTTTACTTTGTCATAGTTTACTTGTTTTTATATTGTATATAATTAGATAAATCATTGTACCTATAGTTATTTTAATACTTTTATCTTTTAACTTTTATACTAGAGTTAAAATATATTTTATACACCATTACAGTATTAAAATATTTGGAAGTTAACTATATGCTTGAAAAGTGCATTTTGTACTTGCATATGTTTTCATGTGGCTAACTAACATTCTTTTATTTCAGCTTGAAGACTTCTCTTTAGCATTTTTTTAATAAGTCAAGTGTACTGGCAATATACTCTTTTAGCTGCTGTTTTTCTGGAAGCTATCTTTCTCCCTCCATTTCAGAAGGATAGTTTCTCTGGGTAACATGTTGTTTTTTGGCATCTTTTCTTCAGTGTTTTGAATATATTATTCCACTCCCTCATGGCCTGCAAATTTTCTACTCAGAAATCATTGTTGCTGAATTTGGAGTGGGTGGGTCTTTTTTTTTTTTAATATACTTTAAGTTCTAGGGTACATGTGCACAACATGCAGGTTTGTTACATATGTATACATGTGCCATGTTGGTGTGCTGCATTCATTAACTCATCATTTACATTAGGTATATCTCCTAATACTATCCCTCCCCACTCCCCCCACCCCACGAAAGACTCCAGTGTGATGTTCCCCTTCCTGTATCCAAGTGTTCTCATTGTTCAATTCCCATCTATGAGTGAGAAGATGCGGTGTTTGATTTTTTGTCCTCATGGTAGTTTGCTGAGAATGATGGTTTCCAGCTTCATCTGTGTCCCTACAAAGGACATGAACTCATCCTTTTTTATGGCTGCATGGTACTCCATGGTGTACATGTGCCACATTTTCTTAATCCAGTCTATCACTGCTGGACATTTGGGTTGGTTCCAAGTCTTTGCTATTGTGAATAGTGTCATGATAAACATATGTGTGCATGTGTCTGGATGGGTCTTTTATGGGTGACAAGTCTCTTACTGCTTTCAAAACTTTGTCTCTGTCTTTAACTTTTGTCGATTTGATTATAAAGCATCTTAGTAAAATCCTCTTTTGGTTGATCTTATTTAGAAACTTTTGAACCTTGTGCACCTGCTTGACAATGTCTTTCCCACAATAGGGAAACATTGTAGTCTCTCTTCTGCTTGTGGAACTCCCATAATGTACATATCATATTCCTTGATGGTTCCCATAAATCCCATAAGATTTTATTTTTCCTTTTTTTTTTTCCCCCGACTGGATAATTTCAAATGACCTGTGTTTGAGTTTGCAGATTATTTTATCCTGCTTGTCAAGTCTGCTGTTGGAACTCTCCATTGCATTTTATATTTCATTCATTGTATTCTTTAGCTCCAAAATTTCCCACTATTTTAAGAAATAATTTCTGTCTCTTTGTTGAACTTCTAGTTTGTTCATGTGTTTTTTTTTTCTTCATTTCATTGAGTTGTTTGCCTCCATTCTCTTTTAGCTCATTGATCTTTCTTAAAACAATTATTTTGTGTTCTTTGTCAGGCAGTTCCCAGATCTCCATTTCTTTGGGATTAGTTTCTGGAAATTTCTGTGTGTTTTCTGTTTGTTTGTTTGATGGTACCATATTTCCTTTTATTTTTTAATGTTTCTTGACATTTTGCATTGCTGCCTTCACATTTAAAGAAACACTCACCTCTTCCAGTATTTACTGATTGACTCAGAAGAGAAACACCTTTACCACTCAATATGGCTAAAGAATCTGAGACTCTCAGTCCTTTCTATGTATTTGCCCACTCTACCTTTTTTGTTCCCTCTTGTGTGGGATTCTTAAAATTATATGCCTTCTCTCAATTTCCCAAAGCAAGGTTGTGTGCTGAGAGTCTTCTGTTCATTTTGCCTAGAGTGGTGGCCTGAAATGATAAAGTTTGTGTGCCTTTTCCCAATCCTGCTGAATCTAGCTAATTTTCTGCACAGGCTCACTGTCTACAAAGGCTTATACTCACTCACCATCTAGGGTGCACATGTGGATGTGGAGAGCCAGTCATGGGATGGTGGAGGTTTGTGGGTGAGGTCCTTGGAATGTTGGGGGAACCCAAGGGCCAGTTGGCTAAAGTCCACAGACAAGGAGTCCCATGTGACTCATGGTTGGACCTCCTGATGAAGTCTAAGAAGAGGTTAGCAGTATATGTAGTCCTCTATATAGAGTTTCAAATTTTGGCTGCTGTAAAAACCTGACTCTCTTCCCTGCTCTCAGCCTCTCTTAGACATGTAGCTGTGTTAATACCCACAATATTCTTGGTGGTATAAGAAAGAAGTGAGCCTCTTAGGCAGCTTCCCACATAGATGGGTGATATGGTTTGGCTGTGTCCCACCCCAAAATTTCGTTTTGAATTGTAATCCCCATAATCTTCATAATCCCCACATGTCAAGGGAGAGACCAGGTGGAGGCAATTGAATCATGGAGTCAGTTTCCCCCATACTGTTCTTATAATAATGAGTTTTCACAAAATCTGATGATTCGTTTTATAAGTGTTTGGTGGTTCCTCCTGTGTTCATTCTCCTTCCTGTCACCTTGTGAAGAAGGTGACATGCTTCCCTTTTACCTTCTACCATGATTTTAAATTTCCTGAAGCCTCCCCAACCATGGAGAATGGTGATTCAATTAAATTTCTTTCCTTTATAAATTGTCCAGTCTTGGGCAGTTCTTTATAGCAGTGTGAAAATGAACTAATATAGTAAATTGGTACTGGGAGTGAGTCATTGCTATAAAGATAACTGAAAATGTGTAAGTGAATTTAGAACACGGTAATGGGCAGAGGTTAGAACAGTTTGGAGAGATCAGAAGAAGATACAAATATATGGGAAAGTTTGGAACTTCCTAGAAACTTGTTGAATGGTTTTGACCAAAATGTTGATGGTGATATGGACAATGAAGTCCAGACTGAGGTGGTCTCAGATGGAGGTGAGGAACTTCTTGGGAACTGGAGCAAAGGTGACTATTGCTATGCTTTAGCAAAGAGACTAGCAGCATTTTCGTCCTGTCTTAGAGATCTGTGGAACATTCAACTTGAGAGAGATGATTTAGGGTATCTGGTAGAAGAAATTTCTAAACCTCAAAGTGTTCAAGATGTGACCTGGGTGCTCTTAAAAATGTTCATTTTAACACATTCATAAAGAGATCGCTTGAAATTGGAACTTATGTTTAAAAGGGAAGCATGGCATAAAAGTTTGGAAAATTTGCAGCCTGATGATGTGATTGAAAAGAAAAACCCATTTTCTGGGGAGAAATTTAAGCCTGCTGCAGAAATTTACATAAGTAATGAGGAGCCGAACATTATTCACCATGACCATGGGGAAAAATGTCTCCACGGCATGTCAGAGGTCTTCCCAGCAGCTCCTCCCATCACAGGCCCTGAGGCCTAGAAGGGAGACATAGTTTCATGGGCTGGGTCCAGGGCCTTGCTGCTTCACAGTCTTGGGACTTGGTGTTCTGCACCCTACCCAAGGCTAAAAGAGGCCAATGTGCAGCTCAAGCCTTTGATTCATAGGGTTAAAGCCTCAAACCTTGGTGGCTTAGATATGGTGTTGGGCTTGTGGGTACACAGAAGTCAAAAATTGAGGTCTGGGAACCTCCACCTGGATTTAAAAGGATGTGTGGAAATGCCTAGATGTTCAGGCATAAGTTTGCTGCAGGGATAGAGCCTTCATAGAGAACCTCTGCTAGGGCAGTGTGTAAGGGAAATGTGGGGTTGGAGACATATACAAGTCCCCACTGGGGCACTGCCTAGTGGATTTGTCAAAAGAGGGCCACCATCCTCCAGACCCCAGAATGGTAGATCCACCAACAACTTGGACAGTGTTCCTGGTAAAGCTCCATGCCAGTCCATGAAAACAACTGAGAGTGGGACTGGACCTTGCAAAGCCACAGGGGTGGAGCTTCCTAAGGCTATGGGAACCCACTTCTTACATCAGCATGACCTGGACATAGAGTCAAAGGAGATAATTTTGGAACTTTAAGATTTAATGACTGTCCAGCCAGATTTTGAATTGTGTCAGACCTGTAGCCCCTTTGTTTTGGTTAATTTTTCCCACTTGGAATGGGAACATTTGCCCAATGCCTTCACCCTCATTGTACCTTGGAAGTAATTAACTTGTTTTGAGTTTACAGGCTCCTAGGTGGAAGAGACTTTCTTTGTCTCCAATGAGACATTGGACTGTGGACCTTTGAGTTAATGCTGGAATAAGTTAAGACTTTGGGGTAACTGTTGGAAAGGCATGATTGTATTTTGAAATGTGAGGATGTGAGATTTTGGATGAGTGGGGGCAGAATAATATGGTTTGGTTGTGTCGCCACCCAAAATTGTATATTGGATTGTAGTTTTCCTAATCCCCACGTGTCAAAAGAGAGACCAAGTAGAGGTAATTGAATCATGGTGGTGGTTTCCCTCATGCTGTTCTCATGACAGTGGGTGAGTTCCCTTGAGATCTGATGCTTTTATAAGTGTTTGGTAGTTCCTCCTGCAATTATTCTCCTTCCTGTCCCCTTGTGAAGAAGATGCCTTGCTTTCCCTTCACCTTCTGTCGCGATTGTAAGCTTTCTGAGGCCTCATCAGCCATGCAGAACTGTAAATCAATTAAACCTCTTTCTTTTATAAATTACCCAGTCTTGAAAGTTCTTTATAGCAGTGTGAAAACAGGCTAATACACTGGGGGACCTGAGCACCAGCTCATAAGGCTCTCATTTTTTTCCTGAAAGAGAAATCACAGGCCAAGGGGTCCTCTTGGCACTCAGCTGTGTAGCCTTGCAGGAGTGGTAAAATGGGCAAAGTAAAGCTATTCTTTTTATCCTCTTTTGCGTGTTTGCTGGTGGAATTTTTGCTCCGATGGTGTGCTGAATCTTCTTTGCTAAACTTGCAGATTCCTACAAATGTATTCTGGTCCATGGGTCATTGTCAAAATCAGCACACTTTGGAGATTGTGACAGAAAACTCTTATCCCACCATCTTGCCAATGTCACTTGTTTCGGAATGCTAGGTGAAATTATCTTCCTTTTTGCATATTTCTTTTTTCGGAGGAAAGACTGGAGTAATTATACCAGCCTGTGCTTTTGCCCTCTTCTTCTAGGATGTTTGTATTTTTAAGCAGATCGAAACAAAATGGGAAGAGTTTAATTAAATAGAATAATAGGATTCTAGACACTTTTTGATCCTTTCCTTTGAGTGGAAGATGTTCTGCATTCCTGCCTGAGGCCTAGTATGACCATTGGAAATGAGTGAAGTTTTAATTTTAATTTTATTTTAATTTACATAATTAGCTTGTTACGTCAATGAATAGCTGCAGACTAGGATAGGTTAGAATTTAGAGAAGGCTTCTTAAACAAATACATTAAATTTCAAAATTCCAGACATCAAAATAATTAAAACAGCATACAATGGCTATGTCTTTAGATTTACCAGTAAAACATCCATTGCTATAGGTTAGTATTTGGAGCAGGAGAAGCAAGTAATTTGCCAAAGTGGCTGTAGCTTTAAAAAAGAAATCACATAACTTCTTTCAAAGATAGGAAATTTTAAGGCATCATTGGCACTGTAGAGTGATGCTTTTGGAAGAGACACCATAATGCCAATATTAGCACACTTTTTTATTTTTTAGCTGTTACACTGCTCGCTAAGACCATCATAAAATATTAGAAAACGATCAAATCCCAGGACATCATTCATGAACTTTGCTCCAGATTCTGTGGCTAAATTTCTCTACATTTTGTAACATTTTGAAGGTTATAAGACTATATTACGGGTCTTGGTTTTTTATTTTCTTTAATATACAGTAACTAGAAGCAGAAAAATGTTTAAGTGTCATTTTCAACAAAAGGCTACTTGAAATGCACTGCTTTGTTCACGCATAAACTACTCTTGTAAGAAATATTTGTTCTTTTTTGTTCATAACCTGGCCTTATGACAAGGGTCAGGAAGAAGAATAAGTTGCCTAAGGCATTTACAAACCTTACAAAGACTTTATTAAAAAGAAAACTACCCACAAATTTACTGACAATCCATCTAGATCTTTTACTATGTTGTGTCAGCTCTCATGAGGAACCCATAACTTGAGAAATTTAAACACAAAAGGTACAAAACAACTACAAAATGCAAAGAGCAAAGCATCAAAGATATATTTTTTTCTAATACTTACTTGAGTAAAAAATCAGAAGCTTCTGAAAATGGAATCTGACCCTACCAAATTCAATTAATGTTCAGTTTAGCTAAACCACTAAATATTTACAAAATCACTACTTGTATAACATATGTTTTATAATTATGAAGTATATTTATGACATCAGTAAGCCTACCAAACAAAGAAAATAAAGTTAGAGAGGTTTAAATGATAAAGGAAAAGGCATAGGACAACTTACAGATGTAAGTAATGTTTTATGACTTAATACTTTATGGTTCTTTATATCTTACTTGCAATTCGGTTGCTGCCTCAAAATGGAAGGTGAATGAGACCTGGCACTTGCCATAGGTGTTTGCAGTAAAATCTCTGGACTGTCAATCCAGAAAAATGTAGTAATACTTTTAAGCTTTCCAAGAAAACAGAGTTCTTCTGGTTAAATTTTAACCTGCTTTGAAATAACTATTCCGTAATAAAATTTATTTGAAATGCTGAAAATACCAAAGGCCTGAATTGCGCAGCAATCAGTGATGGACATTCTGCAGGTGACTAAAGAACTATTAAGGCCCTCCCGCCTTATGAAAAGGAGAAATTAAATTGTTGCAGTGACAATAAAAGCATATCAGACAGGAAGAGAACAGATATTAAAGATCTAGCACTGTTCTTAAATTGATTTGTTTTATTGAGTATATTACTTTGCCACTTTTTCTAATCACTGAAATGAAAATGATAGTTTCCTTATACCTGAATGAATTCTAAGGGATAAATAAATGTACTTTGAAAAATATGTAACATAAGTAGTTACATACAGATGATAAATCTAATGCAGCAATGCAGTTTACATAAGTGCAGCTAAAATTTGAAGAATCTTGACATTGCTTCTGCTTAGAAATGTAGAGAGCTGGAAAGAACATCCCATAAAATCTTACAACAACAACAAAAAATTGGGGCAAATAGAAAACGTATGCTTTTTTTCTTAAACTCACTGAAGTGCTCAGGTTTTAGTGTAACCAACTGGCCCAAAGTCAGAGCCAAATGCCTGAAAGGAAAGATAAGACATGAGCTCTAGTTTGCTTGGGCAACATAAAGCCAGAGACCAGTAAGTAGAGTTCAACTGTGATGACTGATGAGTTGGTGGAGGGAAAAGAGGGTAAAGTACTTGAAAGTCTCAAATTTCTATCTTATTTTGAGATTTTCCTTCACATGCCCCACTGCATGCTCATAGAAAATACTGGAAGAGACCTGAGAAAGTCCTTCTCATGGACAATAACTAAGGAAGAAAGCTATAGCTATTAAGAAAGGGGCATCAAACTCCACTGAGATCTTTCTCCCTATCTCCTCTATAAGACCATGCCTTAATTTGTGGGGGAAGGGCAATGACACTGCCACCTTTTGGGTACCTATGGAAACTTATTGCAACTTGGAAAAGTAACAAGAACAAAACCTTGTATCTCTGGGGAGGGAGCAAGAACATATGCCAGGGGCAGAATATAGATTTCAGGGAAAGAAGGAATACTGAAAAGGCAACATTTATGAAACCCAAAGACAAAGATTGTGTAAGATGTCTACCACTGAGCCTTAATTGGAATAACAGTGAATATGCCCCCACACTCCGCTACCAAGCTGATATGTATCATGTCACAAGTAACCTGAAAGAGTGAGTACCCTCTCTGACATTTAGCAAAAAAAGATAACAATAAAGGATGAAGGTAAGAATTCCACAGACTGCTCTTCAGGAGTCATGAAGCCAGAAGACAATGGAATGGCTTACTTTAAAATGCTAAAAGAAGAGTCCACACAACCAAAATATTCACAAAAGCATAATTTTGGCTTTCAGTTAAGTCTGATTGACTACACTTGTTTACCACTTCTCCCTTCTACAAATTAATTAAAATAATGCAAAGGAATAAAAAGAACATAAATCTACTACAACAGACAGGCTAAGAAAAGGTTCATTAGAGTAACAAAGATATTTGGCAATATATTAGAAAATGAAAAGTTAGTGGAGAAATGATGTGATAAATTAGGAAGGAGGAAACTCTGGGTCACAGGAAGAAGGATGTAGCTAAGATGGGTGATGATTCTTACTATTATCTGGAGACATTTGAGTCGCAGATATGGCATATAAAGTAAAGAAAAATAAGAACATACACAATATCAAAGATAAATAAAAGTGCACCAATAAGTGGAATTTTTAAAAAGGAGAACAAAGAAAACAGAAGAATTGAAATCATCAAAACACTAATAGAATATAATTTCTCAGAACTGGGAAAATACACATATTCAGATAAAAAAGACCCAGTGAATTCTAAATAAACAAATAAATATATAAACACGACAAAGCAATTGTTGCAAAATTTCAGTTCACACAAAGTAATATCAGCTATCATTTTGGACCACAGAGTTTTGCCAGAGGAGCTGAAACAGTGACCAAGTGATACACTAAGCCTCAGACTAGTGCTTGGGTAGTTAAATATCTACCCAGAGAACTGAGAATTCATTAGTTCTTTCACACACATCCTTCCTCACACATACACACTTTCCAAGACCCTTCTGGGTGCTGTAGTTTAAAGTGAGACCTGAGGGTTTTAATATAAATTTTCAATACATAAATTTTGCATTTTAACACAAACTTTGAGGTAATTTCTTTAGCCTCTAAAATGTCCAAGTTGAAGACTGCCTTCGGGTTTTGTGCCTAGAAATTATAGTCAGGCAACAGCATCTTTTTCTATAAACAGCCACATAAGAAATATTTTAGATTTGGCAGACCATGCAATGATTCTTCTTCCTCCTTCTCCTCCTTGTCTTTTCCCCACACCACATCCTCCTCTTTTTCTTCTTCTCCTTCTTCTTCTTCTCTTTTCTTTTTTGTTTTTCACAACCCTTTATAATATAATGAAACATTCCCAGCTACAGGTAAACTATAGTCATTATCAGAGTTTTTAGGAAGAGTTGACAAGATGTCTCAAGATTATTAAGTCTACTGAACAGTAGGTACCTTGCACTCTCATTTAAATGCTAAGAACGTATAACCCATTACAATGGCTTAAATATTTGAGGTACTTATCTCTGGTGTGTGTGTACGTGTGTTTGTGTGTGTTTTCCAAACTGGTATTTCCAAAATTATTTCACACTTGATTTCTTCAGTTATGTTGTTCAACTAACCAGGTTCCCAACACACTATGTGAAACCACTCCATGTTGCATTGTTTCTGTCAACATGGTATGCAAATTCTAAGATGGTCCCTTAGATTTCTACTTCCTTGTGTACACGCACCCCCTGTGAAATCCCATCCAATTGAATGTGTGCACAATTTGCAAAAATGATTGAATTTTACTCCCAATACTAGTTGGGTTGACTAATCTGTCAAATTTCAATTAATTAAAAGGACAATTACCATGGGTGGACTGGACTTAATCAGGTAAGACTTTAAAAGACAGACTAGGTCCTTCCTGAAGAGGAAGATTTAAAGGAACAGACACTCTCCTGCTTGCCTGAAAGAAGGAAGTTGTCATGTTGTAAGAGGTCTACGGAGGGTGCCATATGGCAAGAACCTGAGAGAGGCCCCTGGCAGCTGAGAGTGCTTCCCGGACATCAACTGTCAAGAAAATAGGAGCTTCAGTCATGGAACTGCAAGGAGTTGAATTCTGCCAACAACCATGTGAGTTTGGAAGAGAATCCTGAGTTCCAAATAGTAATGCTGCCTAAATGACACCTTGTCTGCAGCCTTGGGAGGCATGGAGGAGAGGTCCCAGTGTAGCCAGACACCAGACCTACAGAAATGAGAAGGAATGAATATGTGTTATCTTAATCAGCAAAGTTTGTGATGATTTGTTACGCAGCCATAGGAAACTAAAACAATCACCACACCCAAATGCCCTTTATTGTTCTTTTTTACCTGTTAATTTCATCTTTCTAATCTCACCTTCTTCATGAAGCTTTAAATACAAACAATCTCCTTTGCATAGTAATCCCACATATCTTACTAGCTTTAGCACATATTGCCTGAGCAAGTGATAGAATACGAAGCATCTGCAACATTTTCTCTTTGCATCGTATCTTCCCAGTTGAGAAGAGAATTTTTTCAGTAGAGGAACCATCTCCTACACTTATTTATATGCCCCACAGTCCTTAAAAGTGTCACTAGTTATAAGAGATATTCAATAAATAATTAATAAATTACTCATAACTTCACTTTTATAATATTTTATGGTCATTATATCACTATTCAAATCATCTCTTAAGAATTCTGAAGCAAATGGTAAGGAAAAAGCAAAGACTCTATAGACACAGAGTCAACTGGTCAGATGACATCTTGGACTTCAAAGTACTGCATCAGCAAACTCCAATTTGTATCAATTGTACATAATATTCTTCAGGAAAAAGTATAGCAAAACTTCTGAACTCAAAGCCCATAGAACTTTATGTAAAATTTTCTGGGTATTATATTTGCCAATGGACAAGGAGATTTGTAGAATACAAGTTTGATGCACACAGACTCGGAAGACAGCACAAAAGAAGCTAAGGCAGAGCACATATGTGCCGTTTATAGGCTGACACGTGCCGCATCACCCACTACCCAGGTGGACATGTCTCCTCTAAAGCTGTAATGGCGAGTCAAGTAACCTGTTTAAAAACCCCACAATCTCCTAACCACAGCCACCTGGCTTGTAATTATAGAGTATATTATAAATAGATATAAGCTTTGAGTGATTAGTTATTGTGTACAAAGTATTCAACCGTGGACCACCTGATTTTCACATACTCCTGTACCTTCTCCTTCCTTTGATGCATCTTAGCTATTATTAGAAAAACACTTGTTTCCTGATAGTTCTATGAGCTATAGAGACATACATTTATATAGAAACAGCTGGGAGAAAGGTCCTTGTGAAGGACAACAAAATCCAATTCTTACCGTCACAAAACTTTCTCCTGGAGCTGCTGATGGAAGCAGTTAAGCCTGCCTTGCATCACTCCTACGCATGCTACAACAAACAAAGCGAAGCTAGGGAGAGTCTTTAACTACTTTGGGAGGATTAAGAAAATCCTATAGCAATAAGGCTAGGATTTTCATGTGATCCTAGAAACAGAAAACATTTCTAAACCCACAGGTGAATGACATAAACGGAAAGCCAGGAGAGAGGTTGTAAGTGTTTACTGCGTTCTTCTCACATCTTTTTTCAGCACCTGCACATACCTACAGTCTTTCCTCCCTAATGCCCAGGAGGATGGGACATCCAGCTACACTGATAAACTAGCAGCAGCTCAAGAAAATGAATGATGACAGGAAATGAAAGTGACAGTGACAGTTTGTGGTTGTTTGATTTCTTAAATGCAATGAATGGTGGCCACAGAGTTTCCTGTCAACAAGTGTCCGGATAGAAAAATAAAAAAGCAATCAAAACAGTAACTGACATTTCAGGGCATTTCAGGGAAGTCCAGGGCTCACTGTGCAACAAAACCACCTGCTTAGTGTTCTCCATGGAAACTACCATTCACCCCGAGGGGAATTATCAGGCTAAAGCCAAGGTGGGTGGGTGCAGTGCCAGCTCAGTAGTTTAATCTCCAAGGAAAGGTGGACCAAATGATAAAAATCTGGACTAAATTACTTCTCTGGTCAAATCCAGTGCAATGCTCTGTGGTCAAATCCAGTGCAAAGATTCTAGAAATAATACAGAATGAAGGGGTAGGAAATGTGGCCCTAATGCAGATACCATTAGTAATTTAATTATAGAATTTTCAATTAATTTACTTCTCTCTGCCTTAATGCCTCCTCATGTAAAAATGCTACCCTTCCTTTCTGTCTTTAAGCCAGAAATCTGCTAGTTGTATGAGTTACAGGAAGAAGATTCACAATAGTAGAGACACAGGGAATTAATATACAATCATATACAAGTAAGTATCTGGCAAAAGAGAAGAGCCCTGAATGTGATATTGAACACATGTTCTTGGCCTAATGAACACAATTGCATCCCACCATATTTTCTTCTCATCTCTCCCCTGTGACATCCCACCGTCAAGCCAGCATTCTTGCCATTTTCTGCTTTGAATCTTGATCTAGTCCGACCTCTTGACTTTATCCCAGTCTGATTTCCACTTCCATCAACTCTAGCTAAGTGTCAGCTCCCGGTTCTCCAGCAAGTGACCCTGCCCATCGCCTTCACCCTGATACTTTCTTCTCCACTCAGAGAAATGTGAACCTATATCGCATGGTGTAGCCTTTCTCCTTGAAATTCTTCCTTTTTTTTAATCCTTAAAAAAGAAAATGCTTTAGAGAAATATGACTGTAATTAAAAACTGACAAAAATATCTGGGCTTGAGCTGAAGTGGGAAATCACAAACGTTAGTTACTTACTTTCTCATGCAGTTACCATTTGTTCTCTTTTCTCAGGGAAGCTGAAAGACCTGAGGTTCAAACTTAATAAGGCCCCATACTGTTTCTAAGAGTATTTGCAACATGTAAAGTATAAGTCAGTTCATTGCTGATATTTAAATTTGTTTTCACTCATCTGAGCTATTACACAGTGTGCAATCCCTAAACCTTTCATAATAAAGAACACACATTTCTCAGCCACGAAAGAGAATGAAATGTTCAACAATTTAAGCTCTCCGGTACTAGAAAGGTGACAAAACATTTATGTGTATCCAATCCATTCCACTGATTTGGCTCCAGCATTAGGAGGGACTGCCTCGGGCAGAGACCTTTTGCTATATACACATTCTTGGGAATTAGCAGGTGAACCAAATGGCCAATAGTGATGACAGCAACATCTTTCAAAACACTCAACTTTACTAAATGGATTTTGCAAATACATTTTCTCTTTCTGAACAATATTTTTTTAAGTCTAACTGACAGTGCAAGTATTTGTTGCCTTTTTAAAAAGAAAATTCCAAGAAACCTGGGAGTAAGCTATAAACAAATCAGTTTCACTTGTGTAAGAATGACTGTGTAACCTGTGTTCTACCAGTTATCTTCATGTTTCTCATTGATTTTTACAATCCATTGTCCATGGTAAGTTACTCTAGGAAAGTGATGTGCTAAGGAGGTCATGACATGAAAGTTAGTATTTTAAATACTAGTCTTTACATACCAAATAAGTAGGAAAATTCACTATCTGAATCATTTTACTCTTTGAATGGGTTGTAAAGATCTCTGGAATCTGTTCTCAATCTTGTAAATAAGCAACTTTGACAACTAGAGTAAGTCACTTAGTTTTTCTACCTCCAACTTTCCTTAATTGTACAATGAAGATATTATAAAATAATCCTGAGATCTTTTCACTAAATTTTATTATTGTATCATTTGAAAATAATTTCATAGCACATACTGAAAAATACACTTCCAAAGTTTAAAAGTATGTACTTTACTTTTAAATTATGCTTAAAATACTTTTTGTGTTACTTGCATGTTCATAATATTATTACTATCACTACTCATATAAGAAAACATTGTTTGATTTTAATAAAAATGAAATACTACTTCACATTCAAATAATATATTTTGATTTTTAACAGTATTTTACACCCATTATTGCACAGACTAGCTTTATACAGTTGATGGGTCCAGAATAATTATTCCCATTTCAGAGGTCACTTGTGTCCAAAGACACACAAGATTTTAGTGGCAAAACCTAGAAATAGGAAATTTTTTGAACTTTGAGAACCACACTCTCTATGTGTAATTTGTATACCAATGTATCTTTCAGATAGCAGCCCTGGCAAAGGAAATTTAAAGATATATCATCTTGAGCCATTCATTCACTTTCTGCCATCATCAAGAGGTGGCCAAGAGGTGCCTTTATGGCATTTTCTGCCTCTCCATTTCTCATGAAGCATGACTATGTTTCTCCTAGTTTCCAAGGTGAACATATGTGTATGTAGTCAATGAAAATTTCCAGAGGGAAGGTAGTGCTTCTTTTAACACAGAGATGCCTTTTACTTTATGTAAATTTAGAAACAGAAAAAAAAGTTGAATATTTAAATTTTAGTATGTATGAAAATGCCAAAAAATAACAAAAGACAATGTTATAAAATATCTTTCATGTTATCATTGCCCAGCAACGAACCTGCTCTTCCCCATTGCCACCCACAGTTTAGCATTGTGAACTCCTGGACAATGCAGCTGGATATCTGTGTCTGAATTATATTCCAGAATGATCCTTGGGTAGATATCCATATCCCTGGATCAAAGGACTGCTTGTAAGCAATTCAGAACATATGGGATTGTATTAGCGTGTGTTGTCCACCTCCCTCATTGAGCCTCCCTAAAATCTTGGAAGTGGCCTGACATAATTCATCTTTGGTCTTAGTGGCCAAATAAAAGTGAGACAGATATGGAATTGGCCAGAATGCTTAGTTTACTCTATGAAGTGTTAAGAATCAGACTCATCCATTCTTTTATTCATCCCATAAATATTTATTGAGCTTTTAATATGTTTAAGGTCCTATTTTAGGTGCTAGAGATATACTGTGAACATTATGGTTGAGTGGAATAAAAAAATAGCCAAGGAAGCATGAATAAACAAGACAATTTCAGAGTGGAAAGACGCTGTAAAATGTGATAATGTGATAAAGACTTATTGGGTTGTAGAGAGGCCTACATTATTGCAGAGGGTGAGAAAGTCCTCTGTAAGGATGCTTAACCTTTCTGAGAAAATAAAAATAAATCAAACTTCAACATGTCTTGATTATCCAATCAGGAAATGGAGAAATGGTGCTGAGAGCAGTCTCAAGGAATCTTCCCTGCTCCCAGAACAGTCTATCCTGAATCCAGCAAATACCTCAAAATCCACTATTAAACGAATTTATTTTCTGTTTTGTTATTCCTCTAAAATTCAAATGCCCTTGAGGAGAAGAACCATATTAAGTCAGTCCTCTTGTTAGTCTGAATTGGCTTAACAGACTTTGTTTCAACCAACAGCCATACTTATTTTTGCAATCATAATTTTTTATTCATTGAGGTAAAACTTACATGTATAAAATATTACAGATCATTATTGTATAACTGGCTAAGCCTTAAAAATGTATACAACCTTACTGCTAATCAAACCAAGGAACAGAATATTTGCATCACCTCATAACCTTCCCATATGTTCCTTTCTCTTTGCTTTTTCTCACACCTTCAGGAACAACCCCTGTTCAAATTTCAATATTTCTGGGATAGTTTTGCCTGTATGTAAATGTAATTGTACAGTACATGCATTCTTGTGTCTGGTTTTAGTTCAGCATAACACTTCTGAGATTTGTTAATATGATTGTATGTATAGGTAGTTTGTCACTATTTTTTAATCATTGAGTACTCAGATAGCATTTGATATGGGAAGAGAAGACATGAAGAGTATGGAGGGGAAACTTGAAAACAAAGTGGTGGATCTCAAAAGAAGTACTCTGGACCAGTAGCATCAGCATCAACACCACTGAAGACCTGTTAGAGAGGTACATTCTTGGGTCTCACCACAGGCTCAATGAATTACAAACTCAGGAGGTAGATCCTAGGAATCTGTTTTGTTTGTTGTTGTTGTTGTTGTTGTTTTAGTTTTGTAAAATCAGGCCTCCAGGGAATTCTAAAGCATATTAAAGCTTGAGAACAAATAACTAGGAGAAGGCACAGACAAAGAGTAAATTTTACTTAAAAGGACATGGCAGCCATGGAAGATGAAAATGTGTTTGCTTGCCTTTCCTGCTTCTCTTAGAACTCTTGAGATTGCAAAAAGGTGAGAGAAGGTTTCATGAAGATAAGTTTTGAAAATCATCTTTAGTATTGATTCATACTTTTGTTTTAAGTAGCTCAGTGACAAGTTCTGACTTAGACTCTGAATTCTCGTTCTGTAACACAGTCCTAGAAGCTATATGGGAGACTTGTAGTAAATAACAATAGTATCTAATGAAAGGGTGGTAAACTAGTCCTCACTAAGGAAAACTCCACTGTACTAATGTGAAAATGAGCAAGTCAACTCATCTGGGCTTTGGAAATATTTTATGTTCCTTAAAAATGAACATTAAAACCCTGTAGTGTAAGAATTGTTAGAAAATTATTTTAAAATATAGGGACATTTTTGCAACTAATTCATTTTCAAATCCATGTCCAAAAGTAAGGGAATTAACCATAAGAGGGAAAGTCTTGCAAAAATATTAATCAGTGTCTTCAAATTAGAGAAAAAGACCAGCAATCATTAGGAAGCTTTGAAAGAAAATTTCACCCAATTCAAATGAGCGCAATCAAACTGAGAGCAAGAAAATTCCAAGAAGACCCTTTCCCTACTCTATGGAGACCTTGACTAAAGCTATCTGATACCTTAGTTGTTGTTTGATTTAATTAAATTATATTGGAATTAGTTTTAACTGTAGATAGCTCCCAAAATAAAGACATCAAGTAGTCACAGCATAGTGTTTTAATCAGGAATGATAGATAGGTGACAGATAGATATAGCTAGATAGATAGATAACTATATATATATGCACAATATGACCACCAAGTTCAATTTCAACATAAGGGGCTTTGCTGTCTGAAATACAGCCATTTTACATTTTCAGCCACCCAAAGTAAAAGGACCGGACAATAAAGCAAAGCTGGACAAGAACCTGGTTTCGATAAATCAACTTTCACAGCATTCATTTAATGTTCATCACCAACCTTGAGCTACCAATTCATATACTGGTCAAATAGTCATTTTTTCTGTAAATTGAAAGACAACAAACCAGTCGACTGTCTTGTTTTACACTATGTGTCATCCAACATGTCACAGAAACCTTTTCCTGGAGGATACTTCCTGAGTCCCTTAAAAAGCCATTCATCACGCTGAACTGAAGGACATGAAAAGCAGATGATCAATTTGGGAATACTTGAGTCAACATAGAGAGGTTGAGTCAGGAAACTGTGCTTACGGAGTGAGAGTCACAGACATTTCCAACATCTAGAGAGTGATCATCATCAAACCAAAGCATAGTTCTATGTTCACGTGAACTAAAAGGGAGAACCATTTCTATCCCTTCTGCAGATATAAATCCCAAGACAATCACAAAGAGAATGGGAAAGTAGGTCAGCTCCTATGTAAAGCACTAAATATTCATAGAATCCTTTTTTCAAAGAGAAAAGGTTTTCCAACACACATAAGACACACCTGTGAAATACTTTCTCTTTCAGTTGCTCTGAATAGGCTACAATTTTATTACTCAAAGACATTTATGGGCAATCAGTATTACCTAGGTGCTTGCTTGAAATGCAAAATCTCAAGCTCTAGTCCAAAGTTTAAGAGTTAAAACTTGCACTTTAATACGATAACCGTTGATTCATATACACATTAATGTAGAGAAGCACTAGAAAATGGAATATTAAGCTATTGGTTACTCTCTATGCCATTGGTTTTTTTTTTCTAGTTCATATTATTAGATTCACCCGGGACTGTTAAGTCTATCAGACCCTGTCTCAGAATGACTTAATCAGAATATCTGTGTTTTTACAAATGTCAAGTTTTCTCATGATATATAATTTTGGGAAGTTGCTGATTTGGGCAATCAGGAGAGGGCTGACTCCACGTGTTTGTAATGTAAAAAAAAAAAAAAAAAAGTCACTTTACATACAAGTTAGTATTTTGTTTTGTTTTGTAAATTTTGAGTATATTTAGAGGTAGCAAAATAAGTAAGTGCAGAATATAAGGAAGAGGAAGAAATAGGAAAATGGTAACACTGGTAAGATGAAACAATGAAAAGCATGAAGCAGATTGTGTACGGACTTAGGTGTGTCTTTAATGCTTTGTGTACGTAGAGAACACCTAGTAAAATCACTTGAGCAAATCCATCTGCAGATGACCAGGTACCTTCCAAGGTGTAAACAAGGCTGAGGCAGATTTCTTACTTTCAAATAATTGTAATACTCTTATAAAATACACAGCCTACGTATTTATTTTGTTTTGTTTTTCAGTCTGAATGTTCATCCTGGGTTGAGCTTTCTAGGAAACAGATTCTGACTCTGAGATTTGTGTGCAGCTTGTTCATCTGGGATGCTCTCTGGATCAGCCTTGTGGGGTGAGTTGAAGGACATAGAACTGGGCACAGGGAAAAGAGGAATTTGATGTAGTCACAACAAAAACTATTCCAGAAGAGGGACTCATCTGAGAGCTGTCAGCCACCAACACTTTGCAGCTGGAGAAATCAATGCCTTAGTACTGTGGGCAGCACCACACAGCATTCTTTACAGTGGAGCCACTACTGTGGTAACTACATTTTCTCTTTTTAAATCTCCAAGAGTCTGTCAGAAATGCCTCATGTCTGTCTTTATCTCAGAATTTTATTTAAAGAATAGTCAGTGTAATTTTGTTTGTATTCTCTAGTTTCTTCTGAGTGACAGTTTTAAAATAAATCCCTCCATATCTTGATTGTTTTGGGAACCACAAAGTATAGAACTAATTTTTTTAACCTACTTTATTAACAGAGGACGATTTTGTCTTTATAGTCTGAAAAGAAATCCTCAAAGGTGTCCAAAATTAACTAGGTCATTAACCAAATTCCACATCATTTTGCTTAATTTTTTGTAAAATTATATGATTCATGTCATAATTTTCTGAAGGTGCTCACATTCCTGATTGGATTATTAATTTGTGTTTATTATAAGGACTGTGGTATAATGTTCTATCTTAATTAGTATTTTTATGCTTATGATTTTAGATATGTATATAGCCAGTTTTTATGTTGTTTGCCTTTCTAACATAACTAAGGTTAAGTGTTTTCTTGCAACAAAGGATATTTATATTGGAATTAAAAGTAATTACAGTAGCTTTATCAAAAGTAAAGCAATTGGCAGTTGTGTGAACAGACATCTTCACAGTAATAAAATGCAGACTGAGCAATCTCTGAGTTTATGTTTCTGATGATATTTCTTTTACAGGAATAATAATGGTAAGTTTTATGTATAGAATATATTTGCAAACAGAAAAAAAAATCTTTCCTTAATTCCTCATGTTATCTTTCTATTTTTCAGAAAAGTTAACCAGCTTTCATACTCCTAGCATATCTAGAAAGTAGGCCTGAATTATATAAGCAGACTGTAAAATTATGGATATAATTTTTCTTTTTTATTTGCTATTTTCACAATAAATTGAGCAGCTTTAAAACTATGCACACATCTTACATGTGTTAATTACCCTCCTTTTACTAAATACTACAACATTTGCTAGAATCACAAAGATTAATAAAAAACAATCATGGTCCATTGAGAGTTCAAATTCTAGTGGACAGGTTGTGTTGAGGTTCAAAGATTAAGACTACCAACAGAACTGAACAAATGTTCTAATTTTCATTTATTTCGGTTGTCAAGAAGTAGCTACTGCAGCAACTAGAGCCTCAGAGATAGTTGTTTCAAAGAACTGATGAACAGTTCATTAGATGGTGTAATATTCACCAAAAAGAATTTGTAATCTATATTTAATTATTTAAAGAGCAAAGAAAATAGCTTATGACATGAACGACACTTTACTTTTTAAAAAGTAAGGAGGAGCATGCTTGTTTTCTGGCCCTGACTCTGTATATAAAGTATTAGGAATCTGAGATACAGGTTAGAAAATGGGGCCCAGATTCCACACTCTGGTTAAAGTTCAGCAATACCTGTACCCTGTGTAAGTGCAAAACTTTGCATTCAAAACCACCCTCATAAAACGAGGCTTTGAATTACTGACAGAGGAAGGACACCCAAAATCTACTGTGTAGTATCTTTTAATTTGCTCTGATGGACTTAATTTTTACATCAGAAAATAAATGGGAAGATCATTCACTTATTTATTCAAAAATATTTGTGGAATATGTGCCAGGTATTAGGCCATGCACTGAGGATGCAACTCAAAACAAGAGTAACACATTGCCTGTTCTCACAGAGCTTGCAGTCTGTTGGGATCTACTGATGATAAGGTAGGAAATTGCAAGATGATGCCATCAGTACTATCTGGAGTGGCAAGTCATGTGTTAGAAAATCACATATGATGGATGGGCAACCTGGACTTTACAGTTTAAGAAAAGCTTCCTGGAAGAAGTGAAGTTTAATCTGAGGCTGAAGAGGTAACCAGGATTGCTCTGGTGGGTGAGTAAGGGGAACACGATTGTTAGTGTTAGTCATAGGAGAAAAATTGTGTAAAGGTTCATTAACATGGCTGGGACAAACACAGCTTGAATGCTGGGGAGACAGTACTAAGGACCTAGAGGATGAAGCAGGAGAGATAAGCAGATCCTTGAAAGGAAGAGTCACTAAGAAAAATTTTCCTAATGGAGAGAATTACATGATGATACTTTGATTTTAGAAATATAATGTAGCAATGTAGAAAACAACTTGCAAGCTATGATATTAATTTAAAAGAGTAATTCCTCACTAAACAGGGGATGGAAAGAAATGTAGTATTTAAGAAACGGTTCAAATGTATAACTCATAAGACTAGTCAATGGTTAGATCTGTAGGATGAGGGAAGAGAGAAGAGTCAAAATGATGCCTGGGTTTCTGTAGTGATTGAGAGAATGCTCTTACCATTTACTTAAGAAAACAGAAGAATAAGTATATTTAGTGTTCAAGATGATACATTTTTTTCTGGCAAGTTTTTTTGGCGTAAATCTCTTATTGGTATGTAGGCATATTGACATATATATACCTAAATCTCATGAAAAATATCTCAGCAGTACAAATTTTGAAATTATGTGATCACATGAGGTCACCCAGTAAAAATATGTGAAATAGGTCTTCTTGCCTCTATATAGCTGGGAATGATACCAAGTTTAATGAGCAAGGAAAGGTAGTAGATGCAGCAAAGAGGGCTTCAAGGAGCATCCAGAAAGCTAGGAAAATAATATGGAGAATAAATAACAGTGGCCAAAGGAATAGAACATTTCAGAAAAGAGTAGTGGGCAACAAAATCAAGGGTTGCTGAGAAATCAAGTTGAATAAGGGGTAAAGGTTATCTGGAAGATGCATTAATAAGGGAATATGTAGCCACCACACTGTGATCAATTTTAGCCATGGGAAAGGTAACAACAAGAGTGGGTATAGAGGAAATAAAATGGGAAGCATGGAAGCAGTACGTCTAAGAGTGCTTTGGCGATGTTTGGGTTGTAAAGAGAGCTATGAATAAAGGCTGCAGGATAATGGGGGAATAAAGTGTCTTTGGTTTTTATTTTAATATGGGAAATGTTTAACCATAGTTAAGTGCTTCTTGGAAGAAGATAGTAAAAGGGAAGGAGCTGAAGATGAAGGAAAGAGGGGAGGGAAGTCACTGGAATAATTGGCAGGGTGTGGGAGGAGTTTCCATCTGGTGGCTTCTATTTTTGCTCTGAACTAGTAGTCAAGTTGATCTGCTGAAAGAGGGATTAGGTTTCTCAGTCAAAGGATTGAGAAGAGGAGAGTAGGCTTAAAAAATTTGTGGAAAGCAAGAGAGAGTGGATAAGGAAATCCTTGATTTCTAAGCAGGATGTAAGACCATCTGAAGTTGGAAACCGTGGGATTATAGTTGTGATCATCAACATGAGGTAGATAGGGTGCAGTCAGACAGATGAGTTGATTCACGGTAAACTTTTTTTTTTTTTTCCAGAGGGGTCAGAAAAAGATGAATGAGACTTGAAGATAGGACAATCTGTAAGAATTGAAGTAATGGAATATGCCAGTTTAAGCTAGATAGGTAAGCAAATAATCTGGTTGTATACATTGCTGTTTAATATACTACTCCAATAGTTAGCAGCTTAAAACAACATGTTCACAAATCTGGAGTTGGAAAGAGTTCATCAGTTTCACAGGTCATCACCTGGAGAATCTATTGGAGCTGAATAAACCACTTGTACGATAGCTCACTTACAAGGCAGTGCTGAGAAGCCAGGGCTGGCTGCTACCTGGGAACTTTGCTAGAGCTGACAAGAAGCAACCCGGTTTTCCTCCATATGGGTCCCTCCAGGAGCTGCTTTGGGCTTTCTCACAGCATGCTGGCTGGCTCCAGAAACACCTATCTCAAGAGACAGGAGATGAAACTGGATGGTCTCTTAAGGCCTGAGCCCAGATAGTGACATGGTATCGTTTTTGCTTTATTCTTTTGGTCAAGCAGTCACCGAATGTGCCATGATTCAAATAGAGAGGATGTGGAATCCTCTGGTTGGTAGGAGTGACAAAGAAATGTGCTGCCATGTTTAACGCACCTCAGCGAGGAAAGGCAGAAGGGGCTGAGAAGTGACTTCATGAAGCAAAAGGATTAACAGCTGTAGTGTGTAACACAGATTCTCTGCCGAGATCCCCTTGGTTATGACACGTTTTTATCCTTTTTTGTGCTCTGAAGGTTACCTTGGGAGAAAGAACACTACATGAAAGCACATGGAATTCAGAAGGATAAGAAGCCTTTACGCAAGAGAAGTAGAGAGTTTTCTTGGAGGAGTACCAGATTTCTGATATGAGAGAACATGGGAGACTGTTGCATAGAGAGGCTGAGGTGGAGCTGAGCTTGTTGATTCTTAAATGGGGGTCTGGAGGACATATAAGAAAGTTTTAGGATTACGTTTATTGATTTGCGAATGTTGAACCAGCCTTGCATCCCAGGGATGAAGCCCACTTGATCATGGTGGATAAGCTTTTTGATGTGCTGCTGAATCCGGTTTGCCAGTATTTTATTGAGAATTTTTGCATCAATGTTCATCAGGGATATTGGTCTAAAATTCTCTTTTTTTGATGTGTCTCTGCCAGGCTTTGGTATCAGGATGATGTTGGCCTCATAAAATGAGTTAGGGAGGATTCCCTCTTTTTCTATTGATTGGAATAGTTTCAGAAGGAATGGTACCAGCTCCTCCTTGTACCTCTGGTAGAATTCAGCTGTGAATCCATCTGGTCCTGGACTTTTTTTGGTGGGTAGGCTATTGACCCAGATTC
>NW_016811928.1:124434-161202 GCF_001698545.2 Rhinopithecus bieti
GATATAAATGATGAATTGATGGGTGCTGACGAGTTGATGGGTGCAGCACACCAACATGGCATAAGTATACATATGTAACAAACCTGCACGTTATGCACATGTACCCTAGAACTTAAAGTATAATAAAAAAAATAAAAATAAAAAAAAATAAAAAAAAAAAAAGAAAGTTTTAGGAAAAGGATTAGGATTATGTTGTGTGGCTGGAGAGCAGAGAGCTGGGGGATAGATGGTAAATATCCAAGTCGATAGCTGAATGAAAGGTAATGTGTTTGAACTGAGCATTTACTTGCCTCTAAAGAAGCCCCTGGTGGATGTGAGTGAGGGAAGGCACTTGGATTTCTTCTTCAGAGTCTGCCAGAGTCTGGAAGGAGTAGGTCTATCTGAATAAATTGTCTAGACTTCCAGAGGATGTCAGCTGACATCCATTGCTGATATCCAATGACACCCATGTGTTCCTGCACACGTGAGTGCATGTGTGTGTGTACACGCGTGCATGCACATGAGTGCCTGTATACACATTTAAACTGCTGTGCGGGGGCTGGCTGAGAGGCCCAGAGTGTGGTAGGAGGCTTTGGCTCTAAGATCTTGGCAACATCCTGACCAGTGCAGGTCCTGCTGACCACAGTGGCCACTAATCGTAGCACCCCTTGTCAACAGTCCTGGGCAGAGATAGCTAAAATATGTGTGGTGCAAGGATAAAGATTTCAAGAGACAATACAAGACATATGATTTCAACATCCCCTTCAGCTAGAAAGGACAATGAATTAATCTCTTATTGATAAATGAATTCAGGAAATTTTAGACCTCTGCTGTTAACTCCAAGTAGAATACTTGTTTCTTCTACACTTCGAGTAAGTAATCTGCCCTTCCCAGGATTCCGGAGTATCCAAACTAAGAAGCTTGTATTCGCCTTCCCTTCACTCACTTTGTCCCCTGCTGTCTCTCACACTGCCACCAACAGATGCCTTAGGTTATTCCTACTATAGGAAGATTGATAACTTTTAGGATGGAAGTGCTTTCTCAACCCAACAGTTCAAAAAGAGGCATGACTACCTTTTAGATTACGGGATTTTTTAGTAGTACACAGACATAGGTAGTTTTAGGGATCAATTTCTAGCTATTCAAATTCCATCTAAAGTTTCTTCCAGAAAATCAAATTGCCTGAGAATGACCCTCTTCAAAATAGTCCCTTTACCCATTTTACAGAAGAAATAAACATCTCTCATCTATCCCAAATTTTAAGATGGTGCATTTTCCAGATATATAAAAATATTCTAGTACTAGTCAAAGGGAAAATCAAAACACTGAGTATGAGGCACCTTCCTTTACAGATTAATCAAGACTCTCTGCCTTTCCTTGTCTTATGCATATTTCCACTAAAATGAAGATCAGCCTTAAAAAAAGATTGGCCAATTTTGGAATGTCCCAAATTCAAACATCCCAAGTAATATGTTAGTGATATTGATTATTCTAAATGTAACTGGAGTGTTTTCAAAACAATTTTCAGGTAATATTGAATAAAGCCAAAGATATAAAAGTTTTATATGATTTCTTTCAGACTTAGTGTACTTTATTTAATAAGATAGTTAACATCTATTTTATCAATATATAAAATTTTTGTTCCAATTATAGTCAAACCTCATCATATTTCATTTTCCAAAACTGTGCAATATTTTATTACCAGTGTATGCACTGTCAATCCATAGAGGAAAATGCTCTCCAAAGGTTCTAATGTAATTGTGTTTACACAGTGTTTGTTTCTATGCAACCTGTAAAAAGTTAAGCTTTAGTCCAACCCTGCCTAATTATTATTAATTTTGCATTAACACACACCCATATTTAGTGAAGTCATACTGTACAGAAATTAATATTCCAAAACTCCTCCTAGCTGATCTTGAGAAGAGAGCTACAGCAAATTAACTTGTTTTTATTTACATAGATGGTGCATTTTCCAGATATATAAAAATATTCTAGTACTAGTCAAAGGGAAAATCAAAACACTGAGTATGAGGCACCTTCCTTTACAGATTAATCAAGACTCTCTGCCTTTCCTTGTCTTATGCATATTTCCACTAAAAATGAAGATCAGCCTTAAAAAAAGATTGGCCAATTTTGGAATGTCCCAAATTCAAACATCCCAAGTAATATGTTAGTGATATTGATTATTCTAAATGTAACTGGAGTGTTTTTCAAAACAATTTTTTTCAGGTAATATTGAATAAAGCCAAAGATATAAAAGTTTTATATGATTTCTTTCAGACTTAGTGTACTTTATTTAATAAGATAGTTAACATCTATTTTATCAATATATAAAATTTTGTTCCAATTATAGTCAAACCTCATCATATTTCATTTTCCAAAACTGTGCAATATTTTATTACCAGTGTATGCACTGTCAATCCATAGAGGAAAATGCTCTCCAAAGGTTCTAATGTAATTGTGTTTACACAGTGTTTGTTTCTATGCAACCTGTAAAAGTTAAGCTTTAGTCCAACCCTGCCTAATTATTATTAATTTTGCATTAACACACACCCATATTTAGTGAAGTCATACTGTACAGAAATTAATATTCCAAAACTCCTCCTAGCTGATCTTGAGAAGAGAGCTACAGCAAATTAACTTGTTTTTATTTACAACAGATTTAGTGAGTCAAAACTATTATCCAAAACTAACCTTATTTAAACCTATAACAAAATCTTTCACGTGTCAGCTTGTGAATATGCAAAGAGAAATACATATATTTCAAATTTATTTTATGAGGTATATAAGTAAAAAAGTTTGAAGATTGCAGTTTTTATTTGTCATAATTTTCCTTATTTCTTGAAGACTTAGACCTGTGAGCTGCTGAGCAATGGGAGATTCCCAGTGGTTCTTTTTTATTTTAACTAAGTATCTGTGTTGTACTGAATATATGCACATGAGGCACATGCAGATGGTGGCCTTGTGCTGTTTTATTTTGGTTTTGTCCTTGGTGTATTTTCCTTAGCAGTGGAAATTAGTTTTCTGCTATTTCTTGGGGTAGAGTTACCTATAAGGCATTCATCTGCAGGGCCCTACTCTAAGCTCTTTGGGTTTACCCTAGGTGAGAAATTCTGTTTTGGGACCAAAAAGAGGCACACTCCACCTCTTTTATTTCTATTGGCAATTAAGAGAGAATGGGTACCGGCCAATAGATGACATGCTGGCTCAATCTGATGATTTTAACTCCCCTAAGTACTCAGGTAGTGATGGACAGGTCCAAGTAATCATTACAGTTGTACCCTCAATCTTCCTAATATTTCTTCATTCCAAGAGATAGTTTGTGATATTATACAGTCAGTCTTTGGAAGAAGAATTTGACTCACTAAATGTAAATAAAAACAAGTTAATTTGCTGTAGCTCTCTTCTCAAGATCAGCTAGGAGGAGTTTTGGAATATTAATTTCTGTACAGTATGACTTCACTAAATATGGGTGTGTGTTAATGCAAAATTAATAATAATTAGGCAGGGTTGGACTAAAGCTTAACTTTTACAGGTTGCATAGAAACAAACACTGTGTAAACACAATTACATTAGAACCTTTGGAGAGCATTTTCCTCTATGGATTGACAGTGCATACACTGGTAATAAAGAGCAATTCTTTTCTACTTGTTTTTGTAAAGGCCCTGATGAACCTCTCTTTCTAAGCATATAGACTTTTATCATAAGCATTGAAAGAAAATTGTCCTATGTGTGGTCTTGTAGTCTTAATTCCTGACCAAAAGGAAACAAAATGAAAAGTAAAATATTTGAAGTGTTCTAAAATGAATAATTTTATAATTTTCTTCCAATTATAAAATAAATTGAAATAATAATAAGCAAGGACAATTACAACTAATAATATTCAATGGTTTGCCTATTGCTTTTTTTATAAGGTGCAAAATCATATAGAGATTAAAAGTAAGGACTTTGGAAGTCAGACATCTTAGGTCCGAACTGGATCAGTCTGATGATTCTTCAGTCCTCTTACTGCCTATGTAGTGAAGGAGAGGTACAAATAACCATTATAGTTATACCCTCAATCCTCCTAATATTTCGTCATTGTAAGAGACAGTTATCAGCTGAAAGTACATAAAAGTTGCAATTAATTTTAGAAAATCGTTGATAGCACAAAATATTCTACCTACTTTTTCTTTATGCCCGTATTCATTTTCTACACAAATGTCTAGTGTGCCTAATTTTGTGCTGTTCTAGTAACAGCCACAGCTCACCTGGCAATTTCATTTTTCTCCATTCTTCAGGCCCGGTTTCTTCCCTCCCCCAGTTTCAGGATGGATTTTCTCTTAGTGATCCCATAATCTTTTCATCCATTCATCTTTATTTCCACAGTTTCACTCGAGATACAGATATATATCTGAGCATCAGAAATTAAAAATGTTTTAATTATTTTCTCGGGAGACTTCTTAACTCCCCTTTTAAACCTGCCAATGTCAATAGGTTGAGGAAGAGGAAGAGAGCCAAGGGGCAGAAGGAAGAAAAGGAGTCATTTCTAGGCTCACAACCATAATCCTGTTTGATACACAGAAGGGGAACTGAACAAATACAGTTCAAAGAGAAAACAGCAATTCTTTCTTTATTATGAGATTATTAGAGATTAGACATTTTTATATTCTCCAAGCCTCCTAAAATGGTCATATAGTTGACTAATAATTTATTTTTTTTCCAACAAGGTATTAAATGATTAATATTCCCTTTCCATTCTTCTAACATCTGGATGTCTCTGCCTCTCCTTATTCCTCTTACTTCTCTTGGCCATTTCTGATGAGAAGTGAGCAGATCAAAACTGCATCTGGAATAGCTAAACTGAGATTTTCCATACATATGTGTATGTGCAGATGTATGTGTGCACACACGCATATAAATATATATGCACTATCAAGAGACTCAAAATTTAGAGGCCAATCAAACAATATGATAAAACCATATTTTTTTCTAAAACCACTGTATTGATGTTTTAATAGGAGCAAAAAATAAGGGGGGAGGTTATATTTGATGGTCTCCAACTGAGCTGCAGAATGAGAAGAAAGAGTTAATATGAATAAAACCCCAAAGATAATATTATAAAGGCTTTCCACAGTTATCAGACAACTGGAGAATGAGAGAAAAAGAGGACAAGCATGGAGAAAATTTTCCCTTTCCCAAAAGCTCTTTTGAAAATTACTTGGAGACTTAGAGACTCTGTTGACTTTAATTAAGTGCTCATTAGATTGACAAACATTTTTAAAAAGTGATCCTGCTTGCCATGTGGGTTTTCACATGCTCTCCTGGCTTTCCCTCTAAATTACTTTAGAACCCTTTCAGAATAACTTGTTTATTCAAGGGAAACTACTCGTAACCCTTTAAAGAATTCAGATAGACTTTTATGTCTTGTGGTTACTGCTTTATTATTTTTACACAGTTTAATAATTTTCACTGAAATCTCTTAACTTCTCCATACAAAGTCAAAGTCTTCCTAAATTGGACTTAATTCTTCTGGTACCAATGGGGAAATAAGTTATAATCTTTAAAATCTCCAGAGTCAGATGTCAACTCATACCTAATTGAGTAGGTAGAGTGCTTAGAAGCTGTGGCTACACCCCAACAAACAACCAAACAATTATTCCAACCATTCATTTCAACAGAAACAAACAAACAAACAAAAAACAGTTAAATTGGTTGTTTATAACTATGTGACCACATTGATACCTGTACTATCTTCTGACTGAATATTTTACTTTTGAAATAATTTTGATAGACTTGTCTTAAACAGAGGCAGCTTACCAAGGTACTCAGAAAGTGTAACATTAGAGATATTGTTCTGAAAGGATTAGAATTAGGACATAATTCCAGGTCTGAAATAAAAATGACTACTTGGAGGGACTACCACTTTAAAAATATTGACATGAATTACCATGGTAATTGTCTATTCTCTGGATCTTCTTTTCTTGTTTTATGCTTCATTCATTGTAGCATTAAAAGTTGGCATCATCATTAGTATTAAAATGGCACATTATTTAAAACCAGAGCAGTTATTTTTTTTTTTATTTTTTATTTTTATTTGTAGATACAGGGTCTCACTCTTTTGCCCAGGTTGGTCTCAAACTCCTAGACTTAAGCAATCGTTCTGTCTCAGCCTCTTGAGTAGCTGGAATTATAGGCATGAGTCACTGCACTCAGTCTAAAAGCATAGAATGCAGAAACCAGAAGGTATACTGATAATTACATATTTCATACTATTGCCTTTAGATCTTCTGACTAGCATCAATATTAATGTCTTCTTTATATTTTTTCAAATTTTTTATTTTAATTTTTGTATTTATTTTTAAATAGTAGGTGTATGTATTTATGAGGAGCATGGGATGTTTTGATACAGGCATTCAGTGTGTAATAATCACATCATGGAATATGGGGTACACATCACCTCAAGAATTCATCATTTGTGTTACAAAGAGTCCAATTATACACTTTTAGTTATTTTTACATGTAGAATTTAATTACTTTTAACTCTAAGTCACCCTGTTATGCTATCACGTACTAGCTCTAATATTAATGTGTTCTTGATTTAAGGGTTTGAACAAGCTGAAAATAATGTTCAGTTTCACATTGCTTGGTATAGTATCACTAGTGGCATAATGGTTTTGCCTGCATATATAGTTAAAATTGTTCTTAATCTTGGTGATTTATTATCTAATTCAGAACTATAGGAAGCTCCTAATAATAAAACGGAAACATTAAATTGAAATTTTCTAATAATAAAGGGAATATGTATTCTGATACTCTTAAAATACCTAAAATGTTCTATTCCATATTTGTTATTTACACTAATTTGATTAAAATTCCTCTAGCACATGTGATGCCATCTTTCATACTTCAACAAAACAATGCTAATAAAAACAAAAATGCAATACCATTTCATACCACCTAGAATGGTTAAAATATAAAAGACTGATGACACTAAAGATTGGTAAGGATTGGTAAGGATTGGTAAGGATTGAAGCTTTCATATGTTATTAATTAGAGTGTGAAATGATACAACCAGTTAGCAAATGTGTGTGCAGTTTCTCATAAAATTAAACATGTATCTGCTCTATGAACTAACAAGTCCTCTTATGTTTACCAAGAGAAATATAAGCATATGACTTCTAATAAATGTCTACAAGAACGGTTTATAGCAGCTTTTTAATAGCTCCAAACTGAAAACAATGAAAATGTCCACCAAGAGGAGAATGGATACACAAATCGGGGTAAATTCATGCAATCAAATACTACTACTCAGCAATAAAAATAACGTATGTTTATGTGCACAATAACATGAGTGGGTTTCAAATGTAAGTCAAGTGAAAAGAGCCATAGAAGAGACAACATACTATATTTTTTCATTTATATAAAGTTCAAGGACAAGCAAAGCTTATTTATGGTGAGAGAAGTCAGAATTACTGTTGCTTAGGAGATGGGAATTGACTGGAAGAGGTATGAGAGAACACCCTGGAGTATTGAAAAAGTTCTCTGTCTTGATTGGGGTGATGGCTAAATGGGTAGATACATTCACCCACTAACCCTCTGAGTTGTACGATTGAGTACATCATTAACTCATTGAATTATACACTTATAATCTGTGAAATCCTTCAAGTATATATTTAACCATATAAAAACGTGATTATTATACTTAACCTGGTTTTTATTTTCTAGAAATGCTCTTGACATCCACAGCATTGAAATGCTTTATAAATACAATCTGAAATAAATTCTCTTATTTTTATTAATAAATTTGAAATATTTATAAATCACCGATTTTAAAGCTATTAAATAAATCATTAATTTTAAAGCAAGTCAGAATTCTGAGTATCTGGCCATGAAAGGCTTTTGTTTGTTTTTGACAAAGCTGTAACACAGATTTAAATTTCAGTCTACATTTTACTCTACTATTCAGTCCTAAAACCAGACCCAATACATCATTTTAATATAGTTTCCAGCAATCATGCATCTAGTTATGTGATTAATTTAAAATTAATTTAATTGTGTATGGCACATGTTAGTTTGTAGAATGATTTAAAATGTCTTTAGTACATCATAAATATAATTAAAATTGGTCTTTAAGTTATATTAAAATGCTTCTTAAAATATATTGATCTAAAATTAAAATGTAAATACAAAATCAGTTATTATATTGTATCCTAAATTATGCACATTATTTTTAAAATTTAATTATTTGAGTATATGTTGCCATGAGATGAAACAGTTTGGATAACCCTGGTGTAGTGAATTGAATACATTTCTGTTTTGAATTTGCCCATTTTTTCTGCTTAGTCCCAGTGTTTCTTATTCCTATTTCCTGAAAGTGTGCTAATGATTTAGTAAAGAATAATTGTAATACTCTAAATGCACCAGTTGTGTAACTTTTCAGATTCCCAATTTCCTCATCAAAGATATTGAAATTTAATTCTCCTGAGCTTGTAATTCTGAGGCAGAGCTTCTAGCAACTAGATCAAATTAGATGTTCATGGTGAAAAATGGCTTGATGTGCTGTCCTCCCCAATAATATTTTCATCTTAACAGAGGCTCTCATTGCCTTGGCCTCAGGCATAAAAATTTTGGAAATACTGTTGGAAAGATTTTCCTTAATAGAAGATTTTTAAAACATAATACATAAATAGCGCTCTTCTACCTACTTCACATTGCAAATAATACCACTGTAATACTACTTTAAGCAAACACATCAGCCATAAGATTGTTCTGGGACTATCTGTTGTTTCTGGTAGTTTACACCACCAAGCTAACTTTCCAAAGATCAGCATTCACCCATTCATGTCCCTACTTGCTTTGATTTCGGTGGCCACCAGAATTAAAGTCATCTCAGGTTCCCAATTGGCTTAGGTCTTACTGCTTAAGACCTACAGCTTCAACTGTGTCTGAGTATGTGTATATTTTGATATTTTCTCACAAATATGTAAAGATATCAGAAATTGAAAGAATAAAATATACAAACACAATGTGAATGATCAAATAATGTGCTTTTTCTACAATAGACTGGATTATTTGAAGGCAGGTTCATATTTAGTCTCTGCTCACATTTTGCTATTGAATAATTGATTTTGTTTCTTAATTTTTCTGGATTAGAAACTGGTTATTATTGCATTGTCAGGCTTTAGAATTCAATCAACTCAGAGCCTCAAGTCAGCTCCTAAGATGGCTAAAGTAGCCAGATCAACCGTTTTGTGGCTATGCCAAGTTTGTATGTATGTGTCCTTGCTTAAGGTATAAACGGATAAGAAGTTTAGATGAGATTTCCACACTGACAGCTACCACTGTAGGGACTGGGGGAGAAGGTGGGTAATAGCTTATGCCAGCATGCCTGGTAGACAAAAAAAAGGGCCCGTTTTCCATAATTCGCTCAAACTCCAAACAGCAACTTAATTTTCTTTCAGTTTTCAGTTTGAGATGCACGGCAGGGATCTCCTCCCCAAGCAAAAGGCAATATGAGGTGAGAAGAAGAGCCTGCTGCCAGCACAGGTATAGGCCTGCATAATGGAGCTGTGGCACTCAGAAAGAGGCTCTTCATTTTAACAACTGTGATAGTGAGGAAGGAAGCATAATGAAGATGGCATAATTGAAGTGGGAGACGGAAACATTAACCATGTATTGAGAGGAAGGCTTTGAGGACTAATTCTGACTTCTTTGCTAGATCAAACATTAATGCTGGTCTACAGGTCAAGAGACCCACAGAAGGTAGCACCTATGCCAGAAAAAACAAAACCCTGAATTCTCAAAAATTAGTTTTATTTTATTTTAATTATGTGAAGCCAAACTGTTCTGAACTGTTTTGTATTTTCTTTTTTTCTTTTTTTTTTTGAGACGGAGCCCCCCCCTGTCGCCCGGGCTGGAGAGCAGGGGCCGGATCTCAGCTCACTGCAAGCTCCGCCTCCCGGGTTTACGCCATTCTCCTGCCTCAGCCTCCAGAGTAGCTGGGACTGCAGGCGCCCGCCACCTCGCTCGGCTAGTTTTTTGTATTTTTTTTTTTTTTAGTAGAGACGGGGTTTCACCGTGTTAGCCAAGATGGTCTCGATCTCCTGACCCCGTGATCCGCCCGTCTCGGCCTCCCAAAGTGCTGGGATTACAGGCTTGAGGCACCGCTTCTGGCCTGTTTTGTGTTTTCTGATTTCCATATTTATATTGACTCTGGTATACCAGATGAAGATTCAAGTTAAATATGGGCCTGATGATGCCCAAACATACAATTGTTCTAATGCCTGTGTCTCTTTGCCACCAAAGAGTTCCGCAGTCTGCACAGAAAAAAAACAGAAAAACTTAAGCAGGGAAAATTTGAAAATATGAAACAGAACACAAGGAGAGTGAGGAAATTAGAAAAGATGAAAGAAGAACAAAAATATTCCAAGCTCCAAAAGAGCCAGACAAGCAAGTAATAGGCACAAGATTCCAAAAAAAGATTAAATTCAAAGAGACTACAGAATCTTACTACTGCATTTACAAATGAAACACAAAGATAAAATCATCAAAGGTTGTATTTAATTGCTGAGGTCAAATAACTTCTAATATAGACAAATGTCATATAATCATGAATACTCCTTATGATTGAAACTTTAAAATAAAATATACATTTTTAAAGTATCTGTTAAATTCTTTATTAAAAGAAATTCACATAAATATGTTTAATATTTTCTATCAAAACTTATTACTAATTATTTAGACTTCTAGCCGATTGGTTTCCTGAAACTGCCCTACCCTCAACAATTCTTAGGAAAAGCAACCAATACATTGAATGCACTGTGGACTTTACTGGTGTTAGAGAATTCCTGAGGCATGTTTAATAGGAATAAACAGAATATCTCTGAAGGAAAATCATATTTATGTTCTTACCTACAGGAAACTCAGGAAAACCCATTGAGAATAAGAAAGATAGTGTTTATTTAGATTCTTGTGTCTTTCACTCTACTGATCAATATCACCCCTGAATAGGTTACTATGGGATTGAGGCTTTGCTTGATTCGATAAACCCCAAGTTTCTTAGTCCCTTCCATTGTTTTAAAGAAAGGTGAGCAAAATACTTTTAAAATAATGCTTTATTTTTATTTATTTTTGTTTTAGTGCCTTGAGAGAGTCCTCAGCCATACTTTAAAGGTATGTGGATGTTTTGAAATGCATCATATTCCGATATAGCCATAGGCTAGAAAGAATTTGAAATTATCTGTTTAGCCCTAAAAAAAATCAATGTAAAATATGGCATTAATGTTGGTAGCAATAAATAAATGCTATTTTGTGCTGCAATATATATTTAGAAGCAAATATTTTAAATAAAATAAAACAGAGCATATGTTGCCCACCTGCAAATCTTGTCCACCTGCAAATTTACTGAAGTGGTTATGTACATGAATAATTAATTAACTAATCCAATCACTTTGAATATCTTTTTCACAAGGTTCTATGCTAGTGCCAGAAATATGTGCTTTTCACATGAGATTAAGTCCTAAAATTCTTGGTATTTTATTATTTGATAGATCCCATGAGACATAATACCTGAGAATTGAGAATGAGACGATTACTTAAAACTTAAAATAATTAACATGTAATTTTTATTTGAAAATATAGAAACTAATTAATCAAACTCTTAATTATAGTGTTAAGCATTTTTATTGCATTCTAGTCATGGGAATTTGGTAAGCCATATAAATGGTAAGCCATATAAGTTATATAGAATAACAGAAATATTAATCAAGCATGCTTTCTAAATTATCATAGATTAAAATGGAGTGAAGCAGTATTTCTACCACTTGTTGAGAACCCACTATGTGGCAAACAGTGTCATATATTTTGTACATCTTTGTACCACTTTTGACATCAGTATCCTCTGGCCAGTAAAGAAATAATACAGTACGTATTATTCTGAATATTTATTAAATTTTCTGGCTAGCCATATGCAGAAAATTGAAACTGGACCCCTTCCTCACACCATATACAAAATTAACTCAAGATGGATTAAAGACATAAGTGTAAAACCCAAAACTATAAAAACCTGGAAGATAACTTAGGCAATACCATTCAGGACATATGTAAGGGCAAAGATTTTATGACATAGATGCCAAAAGCAATTGCAACAAAAGCAAAAATGGATGAATAGAACCTAATTAAGCTAAGGAGCTTTTGCACAGCAAAATAAACTATAAACAAAGTAAACAGACAACCTACACAATGGGAGAAAATATTCTCAAACTAAGCATCTGACAAAGGTCTAATATCCAGCATCTATAAGAAACTTAAACTGATCAACAAGCAAATAACAAACAACCCCATTAAAAAGTAAACAAAGAACATGAATAGACATTTCTCAAAAGAAGACATACATACGGCTAACAATCATATGAAAAAAAAACTCAACATCACTGATCATTAGAGAAATGCAAATCAAATGCATTTAGTGTATAAAATGCAAAATACATTTTATATAAATACTAAATGCAAATGGTATCAATGAGATACCATCTCATACCAGTCAGGATGGCTAGTATTAAAAGTTAAAAAATAACAGATGCTGGCGAGGCTGTAGAGAAAAAAGAATACTTGTACACTGTTGGTGGGAGTGTAAATTAGTTCAACTGTTGTGGAAGACAGTGTGGTGATTTCTCAAAGACCTAAAGACAGAAATACCATTCAGCACAGCAATCCCATTACTGAGTATATAGCCAAAGGAATATAAATCACTCTAATATAAAGACACCTGCATTTGTATGTTCATTACAGCACTATTAACAATAGCAAAGACATGAAATCAACTTAATGTCCATCAATGATAAACCGGATTAAAAAAATGTGGTACATATACACCATGGAATACTATGCAACCATAAAAAAGAATGAGATTATGTCCTTGAAGGGACATGAATGGAGCTAGAAGCCATTTTCCTTAGCAAACTAACTCAGGAATGGAAAACCAAATACTGTATTTTCTCACTTATAAGTGGGAGCTAAGTGATGAGAGCACATGGACACACAGAGGGGAGCAACACACACTGGGGCCTATTGGGAGTGGAGGGTGGGAGGAGGGAGAGGATCAGGAAGAATAACTAATGAATACTAGGCTTAATACATAAGTGATAATATGTACAACAATGCCCCCCAACACACATTTGCCTACGTAAGCAACCTACACATGTACCCCTGAACTTAAAAGTTAAAAAAAAAAGGAATGAGAATGACAGCATTACAATAGGAGTCTCATATTTAAAAATTCCTATATTGTATTTATTTATTGCATATACATCATTCACTGACTATAGAGAACCTCTGTAATAAATTTGTTATCAGTCATCCATTTTGATGGAAATGGTACTATATCACAACTAGATAATGGACTTATCATATAACACTTCATTGAATCCTTAAATAACATTTATAAAGGGGCTGCATTTTTTTTTTTTTTTTTTTTTTTTTTTTTTTTTTTTGGCAAGTCTTATACCTATGGCTGGATGTTTTGCTCCAGTCTTCTAAAAAGGGCCATTTTACTTTTCAGAGTCACTTCTAAAGCCATGTGGTCACTGGCCAGTCACAGGGGCTCACACCTGTAATCCCAGCCCTTTGGGAAGCCAAGGTGGGCAGATCACTTGAGGTCAGGAGTTCAAGACCAGCCTGGTCAATATGGTGAAACCCCATCTCTACTAAAAATACAAAAGTTAGCTGGGCCTGGTGGCAGGCACCTGTAATCCCAGCTACTCAGGAGGCTGAGGCAGGAGAATCACTTGAACCAAGGTGGCGGAGGTTACAGTGAGCCAAGATGACATCATTCCAGCCTGGGCAACAGAATGAGACTCCATCTCAATATAAATAAATAAATAAATACATACATACATACATACATACATATGAAGTCATGTGGTCATTAACTTTGGAGACTGTTTTGCATATGAGTGTAGATACAAATTAAAACACAAGTAAACTTCATTGCATGTCACCCTATACATGTTGACAATGGAAGGAATACCTTGCCTGTAGTGGACTGTCACTTCTGGACTGAAAGGCTGAGAAAGACACTAACTTTTCTTTTTTGCATGATTCAGAAAAACTTACAGCTAGTGTGTCCAGTTTCCTCGTTGACCTCAACAGGTGAAGTGAACAAATCGTGTTAATTCAGATATAAAAATTATCTGAATCTTGGTTTGTATGAATTTACAATCTACATGCAACATTAAATCCGATAACTTTTATAGTTTTGCATTGCATACATAGGTTCCCTCTCAGCCCCTTCCATTTCCATTAGTTATTAAACTTTCAAATCTGGTATTGAAACATTACAACAATGTTTTGTTGCACCAATTTTATAAACTTAGGCAGTGCAACATGTATTATTTTTCTGAGGCAAACCAATGGTAAATTTCTCAAGGTTCTTGCTGCATTTTTTAGCAGCATTTGATGAAGGATCTTTTATACATTTGTGATAGATAAAAATAAACCAGATTGCAAATCCTTTTTTAAAATCCTAAACCACGTACCAAGTTTTTGGTTCAAATTGTGTAAGATAAATTAAACTTAAATCACATTCTATTAACCAATATGAGGGTATTTCTGTAAGCACAGGTATGTTGAAATAAAATTTTCAAAATAAAAAAAAGAAAAGGATTGATTTTATATATGAAAGCCATGGTCAGATCCCCTCAACAATATGTACTGTCTCATTAGATTGCCAGCCGGTGGTAATTGATAATTTCTAAGTAATTGAGATGTTTCATCTATTTCTGTTTCAAACAATTGAAATGGAATAGTTTCCTTGACCCTTTCATGGTGTTAGTGAAGGGGTGGCTTGATTACTCTGCCTACAGCTCTGAACCCCTCATGGGAAGGGGAGCATGCGGATGAGTGGGTGCAGGGGCTGGGACAAGTACTTCTGGCTGCCAGCAGGAGAACTCCATGTGGCCTTGTGCCCGTGTCTGGGCTGGGGGGTACCCATGACCCCTGGAGCCCCAGAGGGCAAGTGTTACAGTGTAGTCTTTTAGCTTTGCTATCCATGGACAACTTAAGTGTTTAACAGCTCAGTGGAAGGTCAGGGTGACAGTCTTTAGCACCCACACTCTTGGTACCCAAGTTATTGTCCAGCATCCAGGAAGAACCAGGTCGTGTGAATGATTGAAAGGTGGTGAATGTGGAGGATTTTGGTGAGTGATGGAAGTGGCTCTCAGCAGATTGGGGAGCTGGAAAGAGGATGGAATAGGAAGTTCGTCTTCCTGTGGAGTTCAGCCATCACCAGTCAAACTCTTCTCTAAAGTCCCACTGTCAAGCCATCCCTCTGAAGTTAAGCTGCTTCTCTCTGACATCTGGCTGCTTATTTTCTTCTCTCTTTCTCTGCCACTCTGCATCTGCACTGGTAGGGCCTGGGGTTTTTATGGGTACAGGATGTGGGGTGGGGGGCAGGAAGGCCAGGGTGGTTTTGGAAAGGGCAACATTTGGGCAGGAAAACAGAAATTCATGTTCCCTCTTTGGACTGTGGGTCCAGGCCTGAAAGTGGGACTTCATCAGCAACCCCATCCTTTCCTGCCTAGTATTTCACTGCCTCCTGTCCGTATCACAACCAAATTCTGCAGTATGTATCTGATACCAAAGACTGGTATAATTAAGACAGTTTTCTACAAATAAATCAAATGATTAAAACAACTCATTTCTTATAAAATTACCTGCTACATAAATCAAAGGACATATTTCTGTTCCCAGTAGTGTATGTGTTTCTGTCCCCAAGTCTTGTAGTGTGTCCTCAAGTCTGTTGCCAAGTCTCTTTTTCCCAAGAGTTAACTAGAGTATATTCTTCATTTCCCCTCTCAAAGGACTTTTTTTCTCATTTTTTGTTTGTTTGCTTTGTTTGATTCATTACCTAGACCATATCCTTCCAAGACATCATTGATTTTTTTTTTGTTCTCTTTTTCTGCTCTCCCATATTGCCAAATTTGTATTCTTGTTAGATATTCTTCTGCTCTCATGGGCCACCCTTGCCCACCTTCAATCTCATGCCATGAGCATCACATTTCCTCCACCTGAAGTATGACACTAGCTTTCTGATAGCCATTCCTAGCATCCCTCCTCACATTCAATCCACTGTTCACACTTCCATTTGATCCCTATTCCTGAAACATATTTCAAAGCATTTAAATTGTTTGCAAGTTTAAACTCTGTAGTTATTGAAGACCCTCTTTGCTTTTCTTGTTTCTCCCTTTCTAACCTGAAATTTCACACAAACTAATCATTTAATCGTTTATTCATTCAACAAATATTAAACATATCTCATGTCAGGAGCTTTTCAAGGCATGGTGGTTATAGCAATAAACCAAATAAGTGCAAGCCCCAACCTTCTTGGGCGTCTCATTCTGGTGGAGGCAACTGGTGCTCTGATGCTCTGCCAAGATATTCTGGTCCAAGCAAACACACTTAACTTACCCCTGCCCTCCCCAGTTGTTGAGACTTTTGGATGGCTGACTGTTCATCCTTCTACCCTTAATGGCAGTGTCCTCTACAGCAGGGAACTCCCTTGGGTAAATTTCCACCCTGTTTTAGGAAGATACTTGCAAACAATGGCCATTAGATATGAAAATACAAAGCCCTGACTTACTGATCTCAACTTTGGACAACTCTGAAGGGCTGCCAAGCTCCAGAGCTTCCTATGGGGTAGACTGAATCTTCAGTTGCAATCACATTAAAAGTCAGTATCTTCCTCTGTCTAATCCTGTCTTCCTCACTTCCATACATGTGAATTTTCAAAGAATACTCTCTTTCTTCACACAACCTCTATCTCAGAGTGTGTTTCCAGGAAACTTATCCAAGATATAAGCAAGACAGATAATATCCAAGTAAATAATAACTATTTTATGGCATATAAAGTGCTGGATTTTATTACAGGTTGCCAAATATTTCAATACCCCTCACTATGGTGCCTAAGGATTCTATTTTACCACTTGATTGACATTAGGTCAAACTGTATTTCTCATTTTGAACACTAAGTGTATGTGGAAGATGTATTTGTCACTTTCAGGAAAAAGCTTTAAGAGCCAGCTTGTGGTTCAACAATGTTTTATTTTTCTTTGTGAAAACAACCAGTGATGTTCCATATAGAGGATTTATTGTCCTGGGACCAAGGGAGAAAATTATATACAGCTGAGCCACAACTGACCCATCTGGATATATAGAATGTTGTAAGAGGCTGGGATTTGAGGGTCACTAACTGCCCCAGCAGAACTTAATTTAACCTGTTTGAAACAGCTAGGGGTAAGTGCTATCAAGCTAAGTGGAAAGAGGAATAGAGGAGTCTGGAGTTGAAATGGGGGCCAGAGCTGCTGATTTAAATAAGGTTGTCAGAGACAACCTCACTGGTAAGGTGTTCTTCGAGCATAAGCTTAAAGTGGATAAGACAGCAGTCATGGAGACACCTGGAGTAAGAGTGTTATAAGTAGAGAGAGCCACAATGTAAAGTTCCCGAGGCCACATCCCAGTTGACATAAAGAAAGAGGACAGTGTGGACAGAATTCAAAGAGGGGTGGAGATTTGCCAAAGATGAAATGAAGCTAAAACAGGATCCAGATTGTACAGAATTTGAAAGATCATTAAAAGGCCTTTAGCTTTTCTCTGATTGAAAAGAGAAGTCTTTGGATTGTAGGCCAATAGAGAGATTCAGAAAAAATTGGATTCTGGGTCTGTTTTGAAGTTAGAATGAACAGATTTGCTGACAGGTTGGATGTGGGTTATATGAGAAAAAAAGAAGTCAAGGATGACTCCTTTTTTTTTGACCTGAGCAACTGGAAGGATGGAGTTGCCATTTCCTGAGAGACCAAAACTGCTGAAGTTTGTTCAAAGAACTGTACAAACCCAGTGCACTTGTCAAATTTCTTTGCTTGTTTTTCTGATATTTCCTGCATAATTTTCATACTTCCTCACTTCTGTATTTTCACTCTTATCATTCTCTAATCTTCATGTCTAAATTTTATTGACTCTTCCAAGTTCAAGTCATAGGCTACTCCCTCTGTGAAGTTCTTATGAGCATCTCCATCAGAAGTACACTGTCTTTTCCTGTCACTATAATCTTTTATTTAAGTTCCTTTAACCTCACTAATAACTTTCCCTCTTGTTTTATATTATTTTTATAATTTTGGGGATTCAGCCAAATAAACATGAAATTGGCATCTATATTACTAATTACAAATGATTGTCGAGAACAATGCTGGTGGGCTTATTATTTCATCTCTGTATTAAATTCACAGTATCACATTTTACAAGTTATTTCCTCCCCCACAACCCTTCTCCCAGTAGGTGCTTTCTCCGGTGAAAATGTCTAAATTCCAAAATAAATAAAGACACAATTGCAATTAAGGTATGTTGTAGCTTCTTTCCAATTTCCAATTCTCTATTGAGATAAATTAACTCTCTTTACTTAGGGAAGAATGTGAGTCAAGAGACCAAGTTTTATCCTACGGAATGACGAAAATCTGCCTTCTACATGCAGCAGTTACCCTGTCTGTCTTAATCTGGTCTTGAATAAACTGTAAGTTAATTTCAATGGCATATCCTCATAGCACCCAGTATAGCACCCTGTGCCCATGAGGTATCCCAAATGTTTCTCAATAAATGGAATAAAAGTAATGGTCATAATGGGAACATAAAATATAATTAAATCAGATTTTGAAAACTTTAAAAGAAAAACAAATCAATTCTTTTTTAAATATATATTTATAATATATATATATAAATATATATATATCTCAAGCTAAGTGAAAATATATATAGTGTGTGTATATATATACAACACACACTAACACTAATCTGAAATATCTATTTTATTGTATATTTATTCTTGTATTTACCATAGTACTACTTCTCTCTTCTCATATTATTTTCCTACTAATAATAGTTTACCATGGATTTAGTGGTATATTTTAGTTATTTTTAGTCGCAGATGTTTTTTTTTTTTTGGTAGTTGTAACATCATTTATTTCTTAAATATTACTATAAAGCTGCATTTCCAATGTAGAGAAGTGTCACTATTGTAAGGAAATATTAAAAGCAAAAAGGCAAAGAAACCAACACAATTTAAAAATACTTCAATTCCGCCAAAATCAAGGGATTTAGTGGAAACACTGAAAATCAGGTCTTTATATTGCACACCAAAGAAGTAACAAATTAGGCAGAGCAGTAACTAAAAGTGAGAAAAGAGGAGTCCCAGGCAGAAAAAAAAAAGGAACTCTCCGTGGATCCATGCAGTTATAAAAACCCAACTCTGGTATTAATACTAGGTATGTTCTAAATAATTAATATTAAAAGTGGTTTTAGTCATTTAATACTTTTTATTGTCAAGGAAAAAAAAAAACAGAAAATATTGACATTAGTGTCATGTGCATCCGTGTGAAGAGATCCAACCAAACCAGGCTTTGTGTGAAAGCAATAAAGATTTTCAATCACCCTGGGTGCAGGCGGGCTGAGTCCGAAAGAGAGTCAGTCAAGCGGAGTTATAGAGTGGGGCCGTTTTAATAGGATTTGGGTAGATAAAGGAAAATTAGCAGTCAAAGGGGATTTTGTTCTCCTGGTGAGCAGGACTGGGGGTCGCAAGGTGGCTCAGCGAGGGAGTTTTTGAGCCAGGATGAGCACAGGAAAAGGACTTCCACAAGGATAATGTCATCACTTAAGGCAAGGATCCGGCCATTTTCACTTCTTTTGTGGTGAATGTCATCAGTTAAGGGTCAAGACCAGCCATTTCCTTCTTTGTGGTGGAATGATCATCAGTTTGAGGCAAACCCAGCCCATTTTCACTGCTTTTGTGTGGAATGGTCATCGGTTAAGGCGGGGCAGGTATTTTCCACTTCTTTTGCGATTCCTTCAGTTTACTTTCCAGGCCATCTGGGCCTATACTTGCAAGTCACAGGGGATTCGATGGTTGGCTTGGGCTCAGAGGCCTGACAATTATACAAAATCCAGCTATTTCCCAGTACTGTGGAACTACCCTTTTTTTTTTTTTTTTTTTTTGAGACGGAGTCTCGCTCTGTCGCCCAGGCTGGAGTGCAGTGGACCGGATCTCGGCTCACTGCAGCTCCGCTCCCGGGTTTACCGCCATTCCTCTCCTGCCGTCAGCCTTCCACGGAGGTAGCTGGGACTACAGGCGCCCGCCACCGTCGCCCGGCTAGTTTTTTTGTAATTTTTTAGTAGAGACGGGGTTTCCCATGTTAGGCCAGGATGGTCTCGATCTCCTGACTCGGATCCGCCACCGTATCGGGCCTCGCCAGAGTGCTGGGATTACAGGCTTGAGCCACCGCGCCCGGCCGGAACTACCTTTCTTGATCACTTCAGATTGTCTTATATTATTGAACCTGGCAGAATTTTCACCCATCCGTAGGCGTTAGGATAGTTTGGCGTTATCTCCACTTACAAAATAATTACTTATGGGAAGGAATATCTCTATCTTTATCAGTTGTTTGCCTTCAAACCAGAAAAACAAAGTATTAAACTATGCCTTTGACGTTTTCAGAAGTTAATGAAGAGAACTTCTTGGTCATATATCCTCTTTCTGTAGATTGGTGGCTGTGCCATCATTAGAATTTAGCCAGCCTGCTGTTTGAACTCATATATGGCAAAGAGGGGAAGGTATTGGAAGAACAGCAATCTGAATGAGGAAGAAACAGTGGACAAGAGAAATCCTTTTAGGAATTAATTGAAAGAAGGGAGAACTAGGTAATTCACCACTAAGAATCTGTTGTTAGTGCTGGTAACCCAGTGTCCATCTACATGAAGAGATGCTATGCGTCATTTTTAAAGATCTTCTTTACACCTATTTTCAAATCCTGATATAAACTTCCAAGTTAATCTATACAAGAAACCCAGAAATTCCACGAGTGCTCAAAATTAACAGCAAAAAATGACAAAAGAAAGTGATGCCTTACATACAGATTACTGAACCTAAAATTGTCTGTTACTCTAATGCCAAAGATCAACAGCTGAAAGTTCACTTTGACTGTTAGCATGTTCGCATGTAACTAACAGAAATAGCACCTGTCCAGGTCCCCAGAGTCTTATGCCTTTTCCTCTGTCTGCCATCATGTGAACATGGATAAGACCCTTGGCCTCCCTGAGTCTCAGTTTCTGCAGGTAAACAATGACAGAAGCGCACTGAACGATCAACCTAGGTTGCTCAGTGGGCAAATCTGACATTAAGTCAGATTCCCGAATCTCATTCCCATAGATAGTCTATGTTAAAACTTTTAGCATGTATACCGCTGATTAGTATGTTTTCTTTATCACCAGTATCTTTTTTATGGGGCAATTATTGGAGATCAGAAAAACGTGCTCCCTTCCAATTGAAGACTATGTTTAGTACACACCAAATATACTCCTTTCTTACTAAATCAATTTGGTGTGGTTAACACCTCTACCCTCACCTAAGGCCAAGATAGACATGACCAACTGAGGCTGCCTTCCTCTGCAAATCGTCTTCTGTTCCTGTACTTGATTTCTCTTATTCTAACTTGTCTGGCTTTCCTAACAGGCATGATTCTCATGTTTGTATCTACTTATTTCTTTCTATTTGAACTCTTTAGACATGAAGATTAAAACTACCTTTGTTTTCTGAGTTTACTTCAAATGTGTGCTATTTAAAGTGAACGGAAGTTACTTGTGGTATGTACTTGTATTTATGACCTCTGTTTCATGTGGCATAGCTATTCCCACACTCAGTTCCCCTCATGGTCCCCAAGTATTACTTTTCAAGGAGAATTTCTGTCATTCAACTTATTTTACATCATGTTGTTTGTTAGAAAAAATAACAGTTGGGCCAGGCGCGGTGGCTCAAGCCTGTAATCCCAGCACTTTGGGAGGCCGAGACGGGCGGATCACGAGGTCAGGAGATCGAGACCATCCTGGCTAACACGGTGAAACCCAGTCTCTACTAAAAAAATACAAAAAACTAGCCGGGCGAGGTGGTGGGCGCCTGTAGTCCCAGCTACTCGGGAGGCTGAGGCAGGAGAATGGCATAAACCCGGGAGGCGGAGCTTGCAGTGAGCTGAGATCCGGCCACTGCCCTCCAGCCTGGGCGACAGAGCGAGACTCTGTCTCAAAAGAAAAAAAAAAAGAAAAAATAACAGTTTATCCTGATAAAATTACTTTTACTGTACAGCACAACATTTTCTGCAATTTTCTTCCATATATAGTTGTAAAATAAGCAATGAGGTTGCCTTACATTTTAAAGATAAATCATCTCTTAAAATAAAGAAACAAAATTCTTGTTATTGTCTAGATCAGAAATAAGTCAACAGATTTATTGGAAAAATATCTCTAATCCTAGTTTTCAGAATGTAGCCAGATTGGAATCTAAGCATCTTTGGAATCTGTAATGACTCATGCAGGGCACTTCTGTATGATGTAGTCTTGACATGGTGCCAAAACAACTGGTCACATCAATCAAAAAAATTAGTTAAGCAATTCTTCCATGCCATGTAGACAATGGCCCAGTTGGTTGTATTTTTCATTTTTCTGCTAAATACTTTGGCAGCATGTCGACATGGTGGCAATTTGGCTGTGCTTCTGATGAGTGTGATGCTGTGTGTCTGATATGTATGACCTAAGGCTTAATTCTTTGATGAAACCTTTCCACAGAGGCTCTGAGGATTCCCAGTTATTCGAACTTAATACCTCTTCGAACTCTAAGATTTTTGTATATTCCTCTAGAAAGCTATGCTTCAACAAATCATGAGATCATATAGCACAAAGAGGCCCTTGAGAGTGCCTTTGGTCCAGTGGTTGATTGTGTATATTTATTTCTTGGAGTCACTTGTGTTTATATCCATATATTTATGTTGGTGCTGTCTTCCCATTATCCCAGAAGGTCTGTAAGGACTTGCCTTGCCCTGTTCCTTTTTTTTTTTTTTTTTTTTTTTTTTTTTTTTTTTTTTGGACTCCCCAAAGTCCAATAGCATACTCTAAACCAGTGTTGGGCTCATTTCTCAGAGCAGTCTGTGAAAATTTCCTATCATGCCAGATAACTAGGGAGAAGTTACAAGGGTAGCAAAAACCCTGGCCCTCTCCCCTCTGATAAATATACATCCAAAGTACAGGTCACTTCGCAAGCCACTGGATACATTTTTAAGTGTCTCAAGATGTTCTAATTTTGCTTTGAACACGGGTTTCACAATTGCTGTTGGTCAATTCATATGGTTACAAAAAGAGGTGCATATTCAAATAGCAATCTTTAGAGGCGTGGGTGAGAGGACATACATAGCCGGGCTACGTTAGGACAACTATAAAAGCTAGACCTTACACGGTCTGAGAAGAGCTAAGACTAGATCTATCTTACTGAATACCACATTCTCAGCACCTGACATACGGTAAGTATTCAGGTAATGGTAGGTAAATAATTATAAAAGTAGAAAAAAATGAAAGTAAATTTACTATTGTTTCTTCCACTAGAATTAATTCCTCCTTTGATTTAAAAAATAGGAATATTGGCCCACTCTAAGAAACAGAACCTATTTTTTTTTTTTTAATTTTACATGAGTTTTATAATTGGCTTTCAAGGTTTCTTTAAATTCTCATTTCAAAAATAACCTAAAATAATTATCACTGCTGCTTAAAAACTGTTTTCTTTATTAGACAGTCAGACACTGAGTTACTTATTCTTCCTCTCATTGAACGTTGTTTGCTTTGCACGGATTCAAAAGGTCTGTAATAATAGAGATGCTCTAATTTCATTATTATATAAACAATATTGTATATGTGCTTTAAAAGATTCACTTTAATTTGAGGTATCTATAGATTGCTAAAGTGTCAAAAATACAACAAGAAGGGAAAAGGAAATAATGCTATTTAAAACTGTTCAAGATGCCAAACCAAATTAAATACTTAATTTAAAACAACATTCTCTTTCAATATCAAATATTCTTGATTAAATCCAAATAATGTTGAATTCATCATTTCTGATAAAGAAATATATCTTATAAAGACTAAAGATACTGTATCTCCTAATATGTGTCAATAACATTTTTTTCTGTTCAATACCTTCTAAGAATAGGAAAAAATTATGAAATATAACTAATAAGAAATGATATTTTATAATGGTCCAAAAATTACCAGCTTGTTGAACTCACCTTTACTGGACAGATGGCAGGTGACAAACTGATCTCAGCCAATAAAATCTGTCAAAACAATCTGCCATGAGCAGGTGTCAGATAATTATCTAAATGAACAGATATGTAAAGTAATAAACAAACTAGAAAGAGATTCTGAACACAGGGAACTTCACAAGCAGCTAGACTTGCAATCTAACCTTAAATCATACATACAACACAAAAATTAGCTAGTGCTCAGGACAAAGTTATAACTATTAACAGCAGATTCTATTTTCTTTGCCCAGTTTTTGCTTCGTGAAAACAAGTTTTAAGATTCCCCTTCAATCAGAACTCTGGGTATGTAATTGTGATGTATCAATAAAATATAAAGCTTTTTGTTTGGCAAGTATTTTTTAATGCCATATCTTAAGGCGAGCAATAAGAAAGTTTATGATATTTAAAGTCAGTTTCATAAAATATTATATATAAACACATATATTAAATATATATAATTTATACTGTCAAATAATAAAAATCATATAACCAAATATACAAAAAAACTTTATCTTCCTAAGTAGTTCTGTAAATTATGAGAGATATTCATATATGGAATTTTAGATACATTTGCATAAATGGAAACATGAATATATCTATAATTTGCATAGTACAAATAGTTTCCTTGAGTTAATAGTTGACAATTCATCAATATATACTTGAGAAATTAGTATTTGCCCATATAGACATTAACATTGCCAGCTGTAAGCAATATTTTCTTTGCTGACCTGAAGTCAGTCATTTTGATTTTGGTTCAGTTTTTCTTAGTAGCTTATGTTGCCATTTGCAAGTTTGATGAGCAGCAGGGAGCCCGGTCAGGTGGAACTTCATGGAAAGAAGCTACCATTTAAGTATTTTCTATTTAGGACACGATATTTTTGTCTCCAAAGATCACTCTCTTACTTGTGATATCTTGCTTATGCAAATAAAAGCACATTAAGCAGGCACCCCCAGGTGGGAAAGATGTGTCATAGAAGAGCCATTTGTGACTGGATCACAGAGCTAGTCTATCAAAAGTGGACATATTTGTAAATCCAGGATTCCTGACAGAAAGTGTTCCGTGGGGCTCTGTCTCCATCCTCCTGATTAAGTGCAGTGGCACTGACTGAATTCCAAATGAGTTCTGGCGCTGGTTCTCAAATACGTGGCCTCAGGACCCATTTACACTCTTAAAATTATCAATGCCCCCTCAAGAGCTGTTGATTATATGAATTATATCTTTCAACATTTATCATATTAATAATAAAGTAGAGATATTTTAAAAATATGTACTAAATAACTTAAAATAATACTTATCCTTATTTACATAAATTGCATATTTTATTAAGACTATATTGTTTAAAGTAAAAAAAATTCTTTATATTTTACAAATTAACATCTAACAGTAAAAAAAGACTGGATTCTTATACCTGTTTCTGCATTCAATCTGTTAAGATGTGTTATTTTGGATGAAGTACGTAAAGAAAACTCAATTTCACACAGATAGGTAGTTGAAAAATAGAGGGATAGTTTAAACTTTCTTCAACATGGTTTTTATATCATTTAATATACCATAACTTGACAAGTGGTAGTTTCTTTAAGATGAGTTAGATTCCAATATGGAACCTAAAACAACATTGATGGATTTGTTATACTCACTTTCCATTTCCAATACCAATTAGTCTATCACACATTTTGAATAAATCTTTTAACCATGCATGATTTTACAAAATCATGCATTGATCATTTGAAAAATATTGGTCCACTGAATTATGCAGATCTGTCAAATGCACAGTACAAAAATCAAACTGTGCTTTTTTGTGACAGAATGAAAATGACAAAGTTGAGTAATATATTTTATTATTATTATGAAAACACATTTGATGTCATAGATATCTCTGAAAGAATCTTAGGATCTCCAAACTCCCCAGTCACACTTTGAGAATTACTGACATGGGGGAAAGGACAGCACGACTTAAAGACCCACATTCAACACCAGGCGCCAGATGAACTGCAATCACAAGTGCCTGGGTAACAAAAACAAGTGAAGGGAGTGAGTGTGGCAAAACCCAGGTGAGAAAGCAGTTGCTCCCCTATCCCCTTGTAGGAATGTAGATCAAAAGTTGTCTGATCTCCCTTTTATACAGAAACCAGAAACTTGGATTTTTATGTGAACTCTTTTGAGTTTTTTTTGTTTTGTTTTGTTTTTTGTTTTTTTAATGGAGTTTAGCTCTGGTTGCCCAGGCTAGAGTGCAATGGCACAATCTCAGCTCACCGCAACCTCCGCCTCCCGGGTTCAAGCGATGTTCCTGCCTCAGCCTCCTTAGTATCTGGGATTACAGGTGCCCGCCACCATGCTCGGCTAATTTTGTATTTTTAGTAGAGACGGGGCTTCTCTACGTTGGTCAGGCTGGTCTCGAACTCCCGACCTCTGTTGATCCGCCCGCCTTGGCCTCCCAAAGTGCTGGGATTACAGGCGTGAGCCACCACGCCCAGCCAACTCTTTTGATTTTTAAAATGGTGTCCACTCTAGGCACTAACACTTTATGGGCCAATTAGAATCCACCAGTAGATTCAGATGGTATCATCTAGCATACAGCTGAAACCAGAAATCAACTATGGAAACGATAAAAGGGCAAGAGAAGTCAGCTAACATCTGTAAACTTCTATAAGCTTGAAATCCCAAATCTGGGTATTTCATGATTAATCTAAAATGCAGAAATCATGAGGTGGAGGAATCATGAGGTGGAGGAATTCCTACATCCGGTAAAGTATCATTACAGCGGTGAACAAGGGCACTTCAAATTGTCTTGGACTGGTTTTCAATAGGAATATATATGTTATGATCAAAATAGACATAGCAGAATGCAGAAAACTGGGCCCATCGGTGGAAGATCAGTTTCTCCAGTTGTCTTTCTCCTTCACATATGAAAGCAGGATCGGTTTCTTTAGACTAAATAAGCTCTAGGTGTTCATGAACTATTTAAGAGAGGAAATGCAATGGGTGCCCTTCCAGTTACTTGGAAAATTTATTTAAATATTGAAAAGAAACGAGTCTTTAATTATTCCTCAAGCTGGTGAAGTGAGTTACACTGGAGATATACTTATAGATCTCTATATTCACATATCACTAACTCCTTCTCTATTCAGTTTGACACCCTCAACTTTAGTATGAAAACATTGATCACATTATTTGTGTGAAACATTGAGGGAAAAGGATCCTTTCATCGCTGTGCATCTCCCTCCTATTAATCTTATATCCCTCTTAAAATGAAAAGTTTAATTTTTACACATTGTAAAAGTGCAAGCAAATCATTCATTCATTTTATAAAGATTATTTTTACAACTAATACCTCGTTTAAAAACATAGAGAAGACTTCGGCAACAACTCTTACTTGTCCAGTTATCTTTGGTATTACTTGAGCTGGCATTACTTGCATGTTAAGCATGGATAAAACTGATGACTCCAAATAATTGCAATAATCTTCTGTATGCTCTTCTAATGAGCTTGCTCGGTTTTCTTCTAACTTTAATAGATCTCCTTAGGAAATGCTACAGAACAGTTTGAACCAAATAAAATCAGAAATTTCTTCCAAAAAGGAAAATAAAATATTTCTTGGTTTTATATTTTTGATAACTATGCTTTTCATTACTCAGCATAGAAAAGCCTAAGAAATAGCCCTTTATTTGTATATTTTGCAAAGGAGCAATTGCATTTATTTTGAATTGCTATCTGGATAATATTGATTTCATTCAATTTACTCCTCTTGACTCAGATTGCTACCTGTTTACTAAAGTCCCTTTTCCTTCTTCACAGTAATAGAAACATAGCCCCAACCTCACCAGATAGAGATTACATTTCCAGACACCCTTACAGCTCTATGTATCCATGAGATGAAGAGAGTGTGAGAAGTAATGTGTGCCACTTCCAGATGTGGGCCTAGAAAGAGTAACAATGTATCCTCTACACACTCTCTTTGCCTTTCCCATAAACACTAACAAACTCACCCAGCTTGAGTTAGGCAGATGAGGAAAATAACTAGAGGTGGGTGAACAGGAAGACGTAAGAAACCCTGGACTTTGAAAGGCAGTGTGGATCAGAGCTATGCCACGGAACGGAACTTTTCATGCAGATGCTATCATGTAAGAGGGGAAAATTTTGTCTATAAAGTCATTGTAACTTTGAGTTTCTTTTTTACACCAGCTAAGTCTTTATCTTAATTAATATTTAATATATTAATTTTTCACATAAATGAGCTAAGATGAATATATTTGGAAAGTGTATCTGTACATGTTGTTAATAAACGAATCCTCTTTGTGTATGACCCTGCTTTCCCAAATGAAAAAAAAAAAATGTTTCAAGTTTATCAACTCTAAAGTAATGCTGATGACAGATGCATCAGTTCAATTGTATACCATTCCATGTGATCTATTATTTTTTTCCTTTGGGTGTGCCATCATAGATAACTTAACTTTGTATACTGATGTTAGCTCTTTTCAATAACATTTTTTTAATGAGCAAGATGAGTGTAAATAAAAAAATGATAAAAATAACTCTAGCAGTTTTGTCTTATTACTTTCCACCTTCCTCCAAATAAGCCTGTATTTGAAGGATTGATCCTCCATATGCAGATCATAGATCATAGATCTGCATAGCTTTGTGCAGAGGAAGATATTAAAAACTGAAAAGAATCAGGGCTTCATACAGTGCTTTATCTTTCAAAAAGCAAAGCTGACCAAAGGCAGTACATTTGTCTGAGATGGGTTTGATACTGAAGGGTAAGGGTGTATACTACTTCAGATTGTCAGCATGAGCAATGTCCTTCCTTCGCCAGTCAGTCTTCCTCAGCTTGTTAACTGGATCCACAGACAGCTGGTTCAAGTCGAAGGGCACTTCGACCTGAATGAGCAAACTGACAGTCTATAAACACTTAGGAGAAGACTTCAGACAAGGAATGCTCATTTCTACATCCAATAGAGAGAAGTAGCAACGTCACATAAGACTACATTATTTTTTGTAATATATTATTTTATATTCAAGTAGATTTCCAACTCCATGCTTGGGATTTTTTACCCTAACTCAAAATGGCCAGTAAATAAATAAGAAGGATGATCTCACCGTGAGTTGATTGTTTGCCATCTTCTACGTGATTTACAGGCATGACCTCATTTGATCACCATCATTCTATGAAATAAGTACAATTCCCATTACCTATATATACACCCTATATAACAATGTGTGTTAGGTTACATGAGTTAGCAAAATCAGGTTTGGTAAAACATGAAACCAGAAGAGGCTCCAGAAATGTATGGTGATTCCTACACTAACTAACTCCCAGTTGTTAGTAAAAATATCAACTCCATTTATCAATATCTTTCTTAAGAGCTCATCAGTCAGTCTGTTTGATACCTTCCACTATATCATATTGATTCTCAGTTACAAAAATAATCTTTATTTCCCAAGTTTCCTAAGATGTTCTGTACTCTGACATTTTGTATTTCCATCAATCTGCTTCTTTCAATGCAATCACATTTCCTGGGCCTCCACCCACCACTGATTTTCAGTACCATTTTACTGCAAATTTTAGCTGTGGTGGCAGAGGGGTCTTGCTGTAACCTAGAATTGCTCCATAACAAATGTCTGAAAACCCTGCATTTTTATCTTTGACCATGAACTTTCACCCACTATGTTCTCTCTCATTCCAATTTCTCCAATAATCTCTTTTTTATTATATAGAGCCCTAAAGTTTCTGGTTTCTGTCATTTCATTCCTCTTCTCCACTCTTTTCCTGCCTAGAGTTTATGATGCCAAACTGCGAATAGCCTCTCACTGTCTTTCAATATGCTGGCTACCTATTCTTCTACAGTGACCACTGAATAAATTCCAGTCATAAATGAGTTCCAAAAATCAGCATTTTCTTCTTTCTGTACCTGAATGATGATTCCTGCTACAGGAAACCCCCAAATTATAAATTGATGCCAAAAATATTCATTGACCTTGACCATAGCTGGTCTCTCAGCTCTTTCAAGACTCTTTACTTATTCTTGCTCTTGGTCAAGTTTTTCTGTTTCATTCAGCAGATATTACAAACCTTCAGGTTATTCCTCAGCCTTCCAGTCAAAACTTTCCCCTTCACCTTCAGAGAGACATATTTGAGAAATTTGAGGCCATCCTGTGTGAAATCTCTCAGCTTTTTGTGCCCCTCTTTTACAAATATGCTCCCGTTTCCGTCCTGTGGGATACCATTCCTGAAATGGAGTCTAATGATGGCTGGTCTTCAGGCCTTTGTGTAATCCCTACCTCTTCTGTATGGCCTGGACCTAGTGACTTGCCTCTAAGGAATGGAATATGACAAAAGTGATGGGATATCTTTTTGGATATTAGATTATAGAAAACAGAATTCTGTTTTGCTCTCGCTCTTTCTCTTTGTCTCTCTGTGTCACTCTTCTTGGCTTGCTCACTTTGATGAAGAACATTGCCATGTTATAAGCTGCCTAGAGAGAGCAGCAGGGCAAAGGACTGAGGGCAGCCTTCAGTAACCAGCAAGGAATTAAGGTTTTGGGTCCAAGATCTCACCAGGAACTAAACCCTGCCAGGAACCAGCTGTGTGATCTTGAAAGTATATCCTTTAAGGTAGATCTTTGATAGCATAGGCCCTAGCCCACAACTTTGCTGGAGCCTGTGAGAGACCTGAAGCAGAGAACTCAGCAAAGATGCTTCTGAATTCTCGATGTACTGAAGCTGAGAGATAGTAGTATTCTCACTTCAAACCATTAAGTTTGGGGATAATTTGTTATGATACAAAAGATAACTAATACTTAAGCTTTCCTTTCCTGCAGGCTAAAAGAATCAAGTGCTCCCAATCAACCTCTCCCCTAGTCTCTTGATCTCACACCTTGGTTGACTTTGCTGCATCAGTTTTCTTCTCTTCCCTTTTCACTCTCAATTTCCCCATTCTCTCTCTTACCAAAATGAATTGCACCCTGTGGGTGTGACCTCACTGACAGGTGCCTTATTTTCTACTTTTCCATCTCACCTATACTTCATAAAAGATTCTTCTACCTTTGTTTTCTCTGTGTTCTCTCTTTCAATCCAGCCATCCTCTTGACCCATTATAAACTCGCTTCCATATGCATCTGAATTTACTCTGGCAAATTCAATCACAGACATTCATGTTGACACATCTAAGTAATGGTTTTCACTGTCCAGGATTAAAACTACCTGTCTTCACTGGCCATCAGAGAAATGCAAATCAAAATCACAATGAGATACCATCTCACACCAGTTAGAATGAAAATCATTAAAAAGTCAGGAAACAACAGGTTCTAGAGAGGATGTGGATAAATAGGAACAGTTCTACACTGTTGGTGGGACTGTAAACTAGTTCAACCATTGTGGAAGACAGTGTGGTGATTCCTCAAGGATCTAGAACTAGAAATACCATTTGACCCAGCCACCCCATTACTGGGAATATACCCAAAGGATTATAAATCATGCTGCTATAAAAACACATGCATACGTATGTTTATTGCAGCACTATTCACAATAGCAAAGACTTGGAACCAACTCAAATGTCCAGCAGTGATAGACTGGATTAAGAAAATGTGGCACATATACACCATGGAATACTATGCAGCCATAAAAAGGGATGAGTTCACGTCCTTTGTAGGGACATGGATGCAGCTGGAAACCATCATTCTCAGCAAACTATCACAAGGACAAAAAACCAAACACCACATGTTCTCACTCATAGGTGGGAATTGAACAATGAGAACACTCAGGCACAGTGTGGGGAACATCACACACTGGGGCCGGTCATGGGGTGGGGGGATGGGGGAGGGATAGCATTAGGAGAGATACCTAATGTAAATGACGAGTTAACGGGTGTGGCACACCAACATGGCACATGTATACATATGTAACAAATCTGCACGTTGTGCACATGTACCCTACAACTTAAAGTATAATAAAATAATAATATTAATAATAGTAAACTACCTGTCTTTAAAAACCAATGAATATTCTCTTAATGTTTTGAAAGCATTTTTCCTTGTAGTTTTCAAGAACATTGAAATGCTGTTCTCTTCTTATCAGGCTGAAAATCGCCTCTTCTTCTGCTTCACAGTTTCCCTTCTTCTGTTTCATCAGTTCCAAACTAGAGGTGACTTTGTCCTCCGGGGGACATTTGGCAACGTATGGAGACACATGGTCATAACCAGAGAAGGCAGGGAATGCTCGTAGATTCTAGTGAGAAGAGGCCCCAAGGAAACTGCCAGATATCCTGTATTGCATAGGACAGTCTCCCACAACTACAACAACAAAATGTTATTCACTGCAAGGCATCACTAGGGGTAAGATTGAGAAATTCTCCTCTATTTGATATCTGAAACTGATTTCTACCCAACATTGTATTCCTCATCCATTTCTTTTACCAAAAAAAAAAAAAGTCTTCTGCTCTATGATTTCAACTACCACCTATATTCTGAAGATTTTCAAATTTACTGTGACAGTACTGACCCTGATATTTTGACTCTAAATACCCACCAGATACATTTAATTGACTGTGTCACAAGCGGAACTAAATTAACATGTCCTAAACTGTAGATAGATTTAATTTCCCCATCATAAATCTCCTCCAGTGACCCTACATCTGGCAATGGCACTGTCACGACCTTATGATAGGCTAATCCAGAAACTGTTCTCCATCAATCCTCAAATCCTATACAATTCATTCATATGCCTTTTTATGTTCCAAAATATTTTACTTACCTCAATAACACCTCGTTTTCCTTCAAGTCTCAGGAAAAGATGTCCTCTCTAGGAATCCTCCCCCAACCAGAGGCAGAGCCAATATGAATTCTCTGTGCTCCCATAGACGCAGGTGGTGCATCCATAGCATAGCACTTGCCATGTTGTGTTGAAGCGATTTGCTTATGTTTTTGTGTACTCAGATAGAATTTAAGTTCTTCTAAGTAGGAATCCATGTCTTTCTGTGTTTATGTGTGTATCCTCCGAAAAGTAGTATAATCCATGACAATTCAGAGAATATTAATAGTAGCTAACATTGCTTGAGAGACTATTATATTCCAAGCACTGCATTAATTTTATTTAATCCTTCCATCAAACTTTGAGATAAGTACCATTATTACATCCATTTGTAAGTTAAGTTAACAAAGCAATAGAGAAATTAAGTAATTTGCCCACGTCACACTGGCAAATAAATGGCAGATTAGAATTTTAAAATTATGTTTCTAGCTCCAGAACTCACCATCTTATCCACCAAACTGTACTAATTTCCCTAAGCTTATGCTTATTGTTCCACGCTGGGCATGATATAAATTACTTTAATATTAATAAAATATATTAAACAGCATTAAAATTAATCTATAGTATGTTATATATTATATAATAACATATATTATTATATACCTCATAAATCTTTATTACACATCTATTTATAATATATTGTTAATAGTAATACAATTTAGTAAAATATATTCACTTTAAAATTTTTTTGAAATATGAAAACTGCAAAACTAGAATGTTCTCAGAAAGACAGTTTTTCCTTTCCACGTGCAAGATACCCAAATGAGTGTGTCAAATGTTCTTTGTGTAAATGAGTGGAATTGGGTGGAAGGGTTTAATGAATTCAGAGAAGTTAGTCATAAATCAGTGAAAACAAGTGGAATTTGCAGGTTTAGATTGAGCTTGAAAATAAAGGTTGAGATTGAAAATAAAGCACATAAGTGGCCTAAGAGCACCCTAGACCCATGGTATATGCTCTTGCTGAAGCAAGTGGGTGGAACCAAGACTGGTCATATGATTCCAGAACAGCAACAAAGGACACCCCGTTGTTCTGAGTGTGCACTGAAGGAAGCAGCAAAGTTCCTCTCCTGCAGGTCTCTGGAGGGCCTGCGTTAGACCCATCTTCAGTGCCGCTTTACAAGGGTGACTTTTTTCCACGTTAAAATACATGTTGGTTCTTTTATTAAGCAACATGTTAAAAATTAGTTTCCTATGTTTTGGTGGAAAGTATTTGGCAGCAGGAAGAAAAAGATGTTCAAGATATTTGAGCTACTGCCACACACCTGTTCCCTTATAACCTGGAGCAGAAGTACCAGTCCAACAGAGAAGAAATTTCCATGACCTCTATAGCCTCTTTTTAAATATTAACAATTAAGACACCATAAGGATGTGTCTCTTTAGTCACAATTTGCTCCTGTTTATTTACTAGTTCTTTAAAGTGTGTGAGAAGTTTAATAAATGACAGATCCTCACAGAACACATTGGGCACTTTCCCTAGGGGACATCTATAGTCACAAAATAGACTCGAAATAACTCAATTAATGCCTGTTTCCTGATCCTGGACAGAAGGAGGACTGTTAGGCTAAGAAATCAGGACAGACTATCCCCAGAAGCTGTACAGACCTAACACCTGGTAGCAAATCCATAACACTCAATAGCATAGAATGTTTCTTCTATTTTTTCTTGCTTTTCCTTGTTTATTAAGTAAAAATTCTAACAATAGGCAATATAGCATGAAGGATAGAACACTGACTATAGTCCTAGATGGATGGGGTTCTTTCTTCTAATACCTTAAACAAATATCTCAATTATTGAATCTGCAACATGAGGGATGATAATATCTATTTTGCAAAATATTATGAATTTATATATAACATATGCACAGTGGTCATCACATCTGTGGTCTCACTAAATCAAAAGTATTTCTTTTCCTGACACAACTGTATTTTAAAATAGGCAAATCAGAAAAATCTCAAAGTGGAAATGTGTCCTTAAGTGTAACAAAAAATCTTTTGATTTTCAAGTATGTATATTTTGTCATGCTAACTCATTAGAAATGTCTTACAAACAGATGCATTAACAGAGTGCTAGACATATCGTAGATGTTTAATAATGGCTTATGATTGACAAATTAAAAATTAAGGAAAATCTGGATTCTTGTCCCTTGGAGTCCCTTTTGCATTATTTAGGGGTAAGAGGGGCGACTATTAGGGCAGAGAATGCTCTGGGTCTTTTTGATTTTGGTTTTATCCAGACTAAAATTGTTGTGTTATGAAAACGTAATTTTCTAGGCTCATAGTTCTTACTTATTAAAAAAGAACTGCTATAGTCCCTTTTTTGATTATAAAATAATGCATTTTGTTACAGAAAATTTGAATATATAGAACAATAAAAAGAATAAAATAGCATCACCTGTAATCCCACTAAACAGAGCAAATATTTGTTAAAATCTGTTTTTCCTGATGTTTTCTTCCTCTGTGTGGATATATATATGGGTATATCTGTCTACCTACTATTATCTATCTATCCATCCATTAATCATCATTGATATATGTAAACACATACATATGCATAATATCTTACATGTATTATATGCACACATGTATATACCCAGAAATTTAATATAATTTGATAATCTACTTCACACTTTAAAATAACCATGAAGACCTGGTGTGGTGGCTCATGCCTGTAATCCCAGCACTCTGGGAGGCCAAGGCGGGCGGATCACGAGGTCAGGAGATCGAGACCATCCTGGCTAACATGGCAAAACCCCATCTTTACTAAAAATACAGAAAAAAATTTAGCCGGGCATGGTGGCAGTCACCTGTAGTCCCAGCTACCCAGGAGAGTGAGGCAGGAGAATAGTGTGAACCCGGCAGACGGAGCTTGCAGTGAGCCAAGATCGCACCACTGCCCTCCAGCCTGGGCGGCAGAGCGNTTCCATATAATTTTAAATACTCGTTTGAACTATCACTCAATATATTTTCCTACTATTTCACAGTCTAGACATTTTAGCTCATTCCTAATGATTTAATGTGGATATTTTCTGTTTTTAATATACTCATTTGTGCTGTGATTCATATCTATATGAAAATACCTTTATACACATCTTGGAATATTTTGCTAAAATAAGTAGAATTACTGAGCCATGATAGAAACTTTCAAGAATCAGTTTTTTACTAGAAATGTTACACTCTGTAAATATGTTCATAACTTATCTACCTCACAATTATTTTAACATAAAAAAGTTTTAAGTGTATTTTTTCAGATATATCAATTGTTTTCCTTGTAATTTTGCCTCTGTTTTGTACTTTAAATGACCCCCCATTCTGAGTTTATGCTTATTTTATAGTTTTATAATTTGACATTTTTATAGTATTGAACTTTACATAAGATTTTGCAATACACCTGGCGGTGACTTTAGTATTGATGTGAGAGAGGAAGATGATACTCTTTGCGTCAAAGACCTGATCCATTTCCTCAACACTAATCATGGGCTAAATCCTTCTTTCCTCATTGATGAAAATATCTACCTTTATTATTTACTAAGTTCTTATTATATTAGGACCCCTTTCTCATTACTCCATTCTGTTCTATTGATCTATTGATACATGGAATTATCCTTTCAATTATTTTTTTTTCGTTCACCTGTATACAACCTTGCTACACAAAGAATGGTCTGCTGACAGGCAGCATCACCCTCACAGAAGCATGTTAGAATGCACTCGTATGTTTATTGCGGCACTATTCACAATAGCAAAGACTTGGAATCAACCCAAATGTCCATCTGTGACAGACTGGATTAAGAAAATGTGGCACATATACACCATGGAATACTATGCAGCCATAAAAAAGGATGAGTTTGTA
>NW_016811928.1:163966-178523 GCF_001698545.2 Rhinopithecus bieti
CAAGAACAGAAAACCAAACACCGCATGTTCTCACTCATAGGTGGGAACTGAACAATGAGATCACTTGGACTCGGGAAGGGGAACGTTACACACCGCGGCCTATCACGGGGAGTGGGGAGGGATTGCATTGGGAGTTATACCTGATGTAAATGACGAGTTGATGGGTGCTGACGAATTGATGGGTGCTGACGAGTTGATGGGTGCAGCACACCAACATGGCACAAGTATACATATGTAACAAACCTGCACGTTATGCACATGTACCGTAGAACTTAAAGTATAATAAAAAAAAAAAAGAAGAAAAAAATTAAATTAAATTAAATTTAAAAAAGAAAAGAAAAGAAGAATCAATCACAGACCTGCACAATAAGGGTCTCTACATTATTCCTGTGCACATCAAAGTTAAATACACGCATGCATATGTTCATCGCAACACTATTCACAATAGTAAAGACATGGAACCAACCCAAATGCCCATCAATAATAGGCTGGATAAAGAAAATGTGGTGCATATGCACCATGGGATACTATGCAGCCATAAAAAGAACAAGAGCACATACTTTGCAGGGACATGGATGGAGCGGGAAGCCATTATTCTCAGCAAACTAAGGCAGAAATAGAAAACCAAACACCGCGTGTTCTCACATGTAAGTGGGAGCTGAACAATGAGAACACATGGACACAGGGAGGGGAACAACACACAGTGGGGCCTGTGGGGGAGTTTGGTAGCGGGAAGGGAGAGCATTAGGAAAAATAGGTAACTTATACTGGGCTTAATACCTAGGTGATGGGTTGATAGGTGCAGCAACCACTATGGCACACGTTTACCTATGTAACAAACCTGCACATGTACCCGGAACTTAAAATAAAATTAAATAAAATAAAAGTTAGAGAGAAACTAGTTGGTATGCAACAATTTCTTTTAGACATTGAGCCTATTCTTGTTTTGCTGGCTGAATGAGGGGAGGAGAATAGTTTGAAGTCAGGAGAATCTAGTAAGCTAAATGTTCTAATTGGTTCACTGCATTGTGAAAAACGAACTCACCAAAACAAGGGATGCCTATTCACATCCTTCCTATCATTCCCACAAGTTATCTTAAAACATAAGACCACTTTTTACAATACAACTTCCACCTCTGGGAGGCCTCTTTCCTGTTTTCTTCACTTAAGGCCTAGGGAAGAATAAAAGAAAATCATAAATTCAAGAAATCAAAAAGTTTCCAGCCCAGATGCTTACATTTATAATAGGCCAGCTTTTGCTAAAATAAAATAAAATTTAAACGTTTCTAATTTAGTTTATGAAATCAATCACTTGACTCATTGCAGAATTGAAGTGTCTCAGTGAACTGTTTTACATGGTACTATTGAAATGTTAGCATTAAAGCAATGTAAAACTAAGCTCTTACAAAGAAGGAAAGAAAAAACTTCCTTCTTGTCTTACCAACACTGCTATTATCACATAGTGTGTTTCACATGATAAGCCATTCATTAAAGCATCACCTACTGTTTTTTTCTCTTCAGAACCAGCTAGAACATGATCTGTCTCTGCATGAAGACGTTGGACCTCTGACCTTTTCTGTAGCTATTCCAGACAAGTATAATAAACAGAGTTCACTAGGTTTCTGTAAATCTCTGATTATGTTTACTGTGGAATCCAAGTGTTCATCTCAGGCAGAAAAATTAAGGTTGATTTTCAAATATTATGTACAAACTCTAGCTACTAAGCATTCCATAATGAGCACTTTGGCAATTTAAAGCAAATTAGGGTTCCCACTAGGCAAGGATGACATACACTGCAGTCAAAGAAAAATGGTATGTTGTTAATGGAGAATATTCACTGAGAATTTACAATAAATCCAGAGAGCTCTCCTCATTGTAATTTGGGGGAAAGAAATCTTAGTACACTTCATTACTGTGACTTTGTGTCAGTTTTAAACTCTCCTTCCCTGGTTTTCAAATCTTAGTGTATAGAAGGCGGCTAATGAGTAACAGCCCAGGATCAATGGGTGGTTCATTAGGGTGATGCATTTTTGGGAAAACAGTTACCTTTCACAAGATTATCACTGAAAGAACAATTCAGTATACCCAACTACTGCCGGAGATTAATGCAGGGGTTGATTAAAAAGAGAAATGGAATTTTTATTTTCATCCAAGCACAAAATGTAATCAGAATTGCACTGATCACACGTGTGAAAGAACCAAGATGTTACTTACTAAGTCATTATAAAAAAATTCACATTAGTTATTTAATTATATAGCAATATTCTACATAGCATATTGTAGAAAAGTTTAAAGACATAAATAAGCATAAAGAAAATGTAAAAATCGTTACTATTCCTCTTATACAGGCATAATCATGGTTAACATCTATGGATCATATCATTTGAGGATGTATATTATATATATATGCATAGATACTAATATATGGATACATGGCAAATAAAAGACTACAGCTATCGTATGTCTGTGTGTACAGCTATAGTATGTATGTGTATACATATGTATATGTATGTGTATATGTACATATATGTATATGTGTGCATATATGTATATTTATATATAGTGATTTATTAGTCTATGTGATATTTAAATGTCTCATATGTGATATATGTAAATTATATGCAAATGAAAACATGTATTTGTGCATTTATATTCTCTGTGTGTTTCTGTATGTGTATGTATGTATGTGACATAATATTACTTTAGAATCAACTTAACAAAATTACATCTATACCACACACATACATTTACACACTCACACACACGTACACTTATTTCCATGTCAAAAGATCAATATGCATTTAGGTGATATTCCATTTTGCAAATTTTACTATAATTTGTTTTACTATTACTGGAAATTTAGATTGTTTTATGTTTTCTTACTATTATAAACAACATTTTAATGAAAATCATTTATATAACTGTCTGATTAGTTCTTTAAAATAATGGAATTACTGGGTCAATGACTATGTTCTTTTGGCCTTATGAAAATATTACCACATTATCCTCTAGAAAGCATGTATTAATTTACCTTGCTCCTGGCAATGTATTAGAGTGACCTTGCTTATCCTTAGCCAAAATAGATGTTATAAAAAATTGTTAATTTGATAAAGCAAAAACCAATATATTGCTTACTAAGAAAGTTGAACTTTTTTGCTATGCATATTCCTACTTTTCTATTATTGCATTCATTTTGTCATTACTTGGTTGCAGGACTTCTTTATACATTAAAGATATCATCCAAATATAATACATATGTAGCAAATATTTCCATTAGGTCATTGCCTTTCTCTTTGTTCATGGTGGAAATTTTCCTTTGTTCATCTGAACCAGAATAAATTTTATATGGTCAAATAAATCAATCTATTCATTTGTAATACTATACTATAGATATCTGTTTACATTCAAAACACCAACCTTTTTTTTTTTTTTTTTTTTTTTTTTTTTTTTACTTCTTCTGGGGCATTACTCTTTGATATTTAACTCTCATAACCAACTCAAAATTACTGTGATACCAGGAATAAAGTAAGAATCCAATCCAAGTTTTTCAGATAATTAATCATTATCTCAGTACTATTTATGAAATATATTTCTGTACCAGTATTTTAGAATAATATTGTCATCTATGAATACAGGCATATATTATATATATAAACGGTGTATACACACATACACACACACATATGCACACACACACGTACGTGAGTTTGTGTTTGTTTCTGACCTTCTCTATTCTATAAACATTCTTTTTCTTTTTGTTCTAGAACCACCTCTTCACTGTGATAATTATTGTTATCATTTAGTATATATTTTAGTAGTTTGTAATGAGATTCCTCTACCAATTACCTTTTATCTTCAGAATTCCATTGTTTATATTACCCGATTATTTTTACTTTTTTTATTTATTTTTTGAGACAGAGCCTCATCCAGTCACCCAGGTTGGAGTGCAATGGCTGGATCTCAGGTCACTGAAACATCCGCCTCCCAGGCCCAAGTCATTCTCCTGCCTCAAAGTCCCGAGTAGCTGGGATTACAGGTGTCCACCACCATCCCTGGCTAATTTTTGTATTTTCAGTAGAGACAGGATTTCACCATGTTGGCCAGGCTGATCTTGAACTCCTGACCTCAGGTGATCCACCTGCCTCAGCCTCCCAAACTGCTGTGATTACAGGTGTGAGCCACTGTGTCTGGCCTCCCCATTATTTTTAAATAAAATTGGGGACATTTTCACCAATAGATAAAATTGTTTGTTTGTTTATTTATTTATTTATTTTAGATAGGGTCTCACTCTGTCACCCAGGCTGCGGTGCAGTGGCATAGTCATGGCTTACTGCAGCCTCAACATCCCTGGGCTCAGGTGATCCTCCCACCTCAGCTCTCCAGTATCTGGAACTACAGGAACGTGCCACTACATCTAGCTAATTTTTTTGTATTTTTCGTAGCGACAAGGTTTTGCCGTGTTGCCCAGAATGGTCTCAAATTCCTGGCCTCAAGTGATCCTTCTGTCTTGGCTTCCCAAAGTGCTGGGATTATAAGTGTAAGCCACCACAGCTGGCCAATATAAATTATTTTTAATTTGAATGAATTGATTCAAAACTAGAAAGATTTGATATCATGGTCTTTCCATATAAAAGCATAGTCATCTTTTCACATATTTAATTTTCAATCTCTCAATAAAAGGCAGTAGTTATCTTTATATGGATCCTGTGCTCTTGATTAGCTTTTAACATATATATCTCTAGGGATATGTTGTACCTATGGATATATAACATATATATAATATATTTTTGTTAATATTAATGGATTTCTATATTTCTTCTTGCTTTGTACAAATTGTATTTACTTTTATAATGTGTCATGCACAACATTCTTATCTTTAGATCTCAACATTTCATGCTGATTTACTCAGATTTTCTAATTAGACCTATACTATTATACCTGCTATATTTATAATTTCCAAGGAATTTATAATTGCGTATGTCAAGAATATAATTTTTAAGATTCCATGAAACCTGAGGACAGACCCTGTAACCTAATCAGTTTCTGGCAAATCCAATAATGTCAGTGTTCGTTCTCTTTTCATTTAGGTTAGAATGCATCCAAATCATGTTGTATTGCCCTTCCTCTACTGTAGCAGATATTGTTCAGAGGATCCCATATGGCATCAAGTAGAGGGCAGACCTTGGGCTGAGGCATTTGTTTTCTGCTGACACCTTTTGAAATCCCCATTCCCCATTCACTGGTGCTCTAGTTTTTACTTAAATGTTCCATACTCCCTTTGTCCTTGATCACTTGGTGCATACTACAAAACTGTGTGTGCCTTCCCTCATGATAAATTTGATCTCTCTTTGGGCTAAGGCGCTCTCTCTCTCTTCTCTCTCTCTCTCTCTCTCTCTCTCTCTCTCTCTCTCTCTCTCTCTCCCCTCTCTGTCTCTCTCTTCCTCCATACCTCCTTCAATTTCTATACCTGTATGGGGACATGAGGAAGATTGCCCTATTATCTGTGGATGTCATCAGACACTTCTACCCACAATATCCACCAAGTGATCCACACTGTGCTGCTCTGCTGCTTTTGTGGCATGGGTAAAATCTGCAAGGCCAGTACCTTCACGTACAGTTGAGCAAGTAACCATGTTTTGTCCATCTACCAAAAAAAGGTGTTAGCCAGCATTTTATTTAGGCTCTACGACACTGTGATAACTTTTGGCCAGATCTTACAGATAAGGAGGACATTTAACCTCTTCTTTCCTACATTTGCTTATAAACGTTAATTACCTTTTGATTTGTAAATCACTATGCTAGGTGCCAATCAATTATTATTATTAATACCCATGTGAACAATGTTAATAAGCTATAATAGTAACAATATCTGACCCCCTATTATTGGACATATAGATTCATATATAGAGTTACATGCTTTCTATGTGATTTAATTAACATTTACTGCACACCCAAGAACTTGCTTTTATTATCGCCAAAGACAAAACCCTGAGGCAGATAAATTAAGGAATTTGCCAAAGTTGTACTCCTTGAGTGAGGCTGAACACAAATTTATCATAGTGTTAAGTCTTTGCCCCTGTCCTGAAACCATCTAATTGAGCACAGACTCTGGAACCAGATTGGTTAGGTTGAGATCCCAACTCTGCCAACTTCTAACTGTGTGATCTCTCAAAGAATTTACTTAACCTCCCTGTCTCAATTTCCTCTTCTTTAAATGCAAATGATAATAGTTTCAAACTTCTAGGAATGGTGTGAAGATTAAATTAGTTAATACAGGCAAAGTCCTTACTGGCACATAGTAAGCACTCAATACATGTTAGCTATTAGTATTACAATCATGTAATTGAAAGTATAACTGTATAACAATTATGCAAATTACCATTATGAGTATATAATTATATTTATTCATATTGCTGCTAAATCAACGATTTTGTCATACTGTAAGTCTAATCATTTTCTCTACGTGATGGAATATTTACCGGTCCTTTCTCTTGCAATTTATTTTAATTCTGTAAAACAGAGGTGAATCTGGGCCCAGAGAAGTCATAATAAGGTCCAGCTCTATGCTAAAACATGAAGAATGTTTAAATAGAGATTTACAATTTACAATGCACTTTCACATTCTTGCAGCCGTTTACCTATATATTCCCACAAGAAATTGTTGCAATAAAATGCTTCATGAGTGTGTTCATTTAAAGTGAAAATGTACTTGAGACTTTGGGGCTTGAGAATTGCCTTTTATTTATTGGTCCAATAAAAAATATCATATTATCTACTTCATCTACTTTATCCTCAAGGTGCAATATTGTTATGAATATATTCTGCATGCATTTATGGATTTTATCTTTATCAAATTCAACTTAAATAGCAATTTAATCTGAGAAATCTGGTTCAAATGGGAAAATAACATATGATCATTTTATATTTCTAAAAATCAGCTTGATTTTATTTAGAAATGGTGTTGTGGCAGTTTTTAAATCTATGCCATTTGTTTGAAACCATTTTGTCTAGGTTTTGATGTAGGTGCTTTTAAAAAGTTATTTTTCTGTTTTCTTTGTTTACATATAACCAATTCTATTGACTTCCCATTCCTTATGTCTAAATGATCATCTTTCTTACTACAAGGTGCTGAACTACTTTCAAGTTAGCCTTTGTTTTAATCAATACAAGTAGTTTTTCATTAAATAATCTGTATTAACCTCATGATTTCCACCTAAGGAATAACTCAATTGATATGATTAAAAGACTAAGTCACTCTTTTTTGGGGGGTGTCAATTACAACTGACACATAACATCTTGCTTTTATTTCTGCAGCTGCACAGGCCCCTCATTACATGCTACAAGTTTTAACATAGCAGCATGTGATTTAAAGTCAAGTTTTGTCAAAGGAGGTCACGATCCCATTAAGGGCAAAGTTTCAAACTCAGATGCTAACAGGTGCCCATCAGGGAACTTAAATGAGTGAAGTCAGCACGTTATAAGACAAATAGGGAATGAGGACAATCTAAGAGATCAAGGAAATGGATGCCTCATGTGAAGGATCAACTACTATGAAATCCACTTACGTGCTGCCCGGGAGCAATGTGTGGTCGTTGTTGCCAGCTCTTGAGATTTCTTTCACTTTTTTTTTTTTTTCTTTTACTGGAAATTTAGATTCGTTTTGAATGTAAAATCTCTCAACTTTTAAGTCTCGGCCATCTCTTCAACATTTTTTTGCAACACTGTAGTTATCAAATGTGCCATGCTTGTAGGCCATCTCTGGCACACCAGCATTTAGTTAGTAATTTAGTCGTAATCTGTTTTACAATATAGAGTTACAGCATGCGAGAGGTGGAATCCCTCAGGTTTGTAATTGAAAATCTCTGCAGTTTATAAATTCTCCCTCCTCTTACATCAAATAACATCAAATTCTCTGAAGATTTTACACAGGAAAATGAATGTATTTTTTAAATCATATGCCTATATGATTTCAAACTTAATATTTTTATTTACAATACCCTCCAAACATCATTTCCTAATTAGAACCAATTCCCTTAGATATTTAGCTTGCTAGGTATTTTTTCTTATCTTTATTATACATTTTATTTAGTTCAGAGAAGAAAGCATTCCCTCCTCTTCCTTGCTTTACCTCTTACTTTTTTCAGATATATACACATATAAAAGGCTAATTAGAAGACTAGATTGAAAATGCAACATGCCAGACACATAATCAAGGACTTCACTCAAATACATGTCAGACATAGTGAGAAGTCTCCAAACAACTATACTATAGGTTGAAAACTGTAGTTGGTCACAGCTCTTTCAACTAGCACACAAAAGTTTAGCCTGCAATTACCACACATAACACCCTAATGATGAGCCTAGTGACAGAAGCCACACGGACACACTGCTTGCTTTTCAGATAGCTATGTTTTCTTTTAGACCTTTCAGGCCTAGAATGCTGAATGAATTTGCTTGGGTAATTTAGCACATTTGTGTTACTCTCTTTTCTTATCAATTCTCCAGCTTTTGAAAACATCCATTTACCCGTCCTGCACTTCCCTTCCTTTCTTTCTGATTTAAGTTTTGCCTAGGTTGTTTAAACTCTACGTGGTAATCTAATTTCTTTCAAAGCCTAAAAACTCTCCCTTATTTGAGAAAAGCCTTCACTATGTTGTTAGCTCACTGTTTCACATACCATAAAAATTTTTTTTAAAAAAACCACCATGACTGATACCATGGGAACATTCTAATCATTAGTGCTGTTGCCAGATTTTTCATAGTTATTCAATAGCTAAAGCTTAAAGTTATTCATTTTCCCTCTGAGTGCATTTTTTGGACTAATGTGAAAGATTTGACACAAGTATTTGCTTTGCTTATTAAATTAGCTTTTGTTTATTAAGTAGATGAAGGTAGTGTGTGCCTAACTCTCCACTGCTCACAACACAATGAATATTTTAGATTTTTTTCTTGTTTCAGATAATAATTCCTTGTATTTTTGGCACTTTAAAAGACATTCATATCCCTCTGTTGATATATATTTCCCAGCATTTGTAAGTAGACAGAACAAAAAATCATCACCACCACTTTTTGTGAAGAGAAACTGAGGCACAGTAGACAGGAGACACTTCACGAAAAGAAACTGTGCATTTCACCAAGTAAGCAGACAATCATATACACAAATGCTCAAGGGCAACAAGATACCCGAATGCTAATACGATCTAGGGAAAAATCACAAATCCCATTGAATGAGGGGATGACAGCAACTTAGAGTGATCATAGCTGCAAGGATGATGTGTGTGTATTCGTTAGGCCAGAGGCATAGTTCTCCAATAACTTCTCAGGTCTATAGCAGTTGCCTTTAGAATTGACACCCTACCACTTTTCCCAGTTAGACAGTATGACACAATACTTCCAAAACAGCTGCCATATTTGTACCTTATATTTCATATTTTCTCTTTTGAGTTAAGATCTATATCTATCATATTAAATCAGAACTCCTCCATTTTTTACCCAAGGCTGAAGGTCATTAGACCACACCATATGGCCTCATTTTAGTCTGCATGTTTGTGTATTTATTCATTAAAAATACCTACTGATAATCATAAGCCAAGAATTTTTGGAGTTATAGGAATAAAATATGTTGATAGTATCCAGTCTGCAGCTTTAAATCTAATGATTCAGACATGTCAATAGTTGGTTACTATGCGGTGTTAAAGTGTCTTAAAATATATTACTAGACGCAATGGGCATAAAGGAAGAAGAATAATCTGTGCCTTGAAAAAAATTGAGAAAATTTGTTCAAAGTGATAAATTCATTTTGGATTTTTCAGGATGAATATGGGCTAGAAACTTTTGAATAAAGAGAACAATATAACAAAATAACGTGTTTAAAAGAACACGCCATGATTGGGTAATGATGAGACTAGACTGAGACATAAGCAAGGTGCAAGCTGAAGCTGAAGTTTAATGTCATGCTAAGAAGTTTACAGTATCTCCTAAGGACAATGGGTAGCCTTTAGAGGTTACTAAGGAAGAAAGAGGGATGATATATTCTGCCCTACATAGTATAGATAATTTATGGCAGCATAGAGGATAGAGAGGAAGAGGAGAAAGTAGTCAAGGAGACCACTTCAGAAAATGTTGCAGAAGATCACATAAGTCCTTCCCAGCTTGATTTCCAAGGTCAATCAGTGTAACCATTTCCTTGTTTACAATCCCAACTCCCTTGCCTTGCTTGCTGCTTTATTGTACTCTCTGGAAAACCACAAGAGCGCATCAATCCAATTCGTTTCCTACTCTTTGCCTTCCTAGGGCTTGAGAAAAACATATAACCTGCTACTTGTTCTTGCCTTAAGTTCATAAACAACAACCTAACCTTAAAGTTATCAGGCAAACATGCTCTGTTTATCTCATCCACCTTCCCAGATTATTGCATCCTTCTCTCTATACTATACTCCAACATTTCTTTCCTGATCCTGTGTTTAGCTAATCACTGGGCTTCCCACTTCATTGAGAAACCTGAAGCACTGAGAAGAGACAAACTCCAATTATCACATCCACTCACCTACCAACGAATGAAACCATATCGTTTGCCCTCAGTTACTAATAATATATGTATGTGTGATGGACATTAACATGTAGATAGTTAAAGTGATAGAGATACAGACAGACATAGGCATAGCTGTGCTTTAAACCAGTGTTCCTGTCCAAATCCAACCATTTCATTTGTATACTAGACTCAGTCCTCTCTCACACTCGTATATCATCCCATCAATTATCCTTTCCTTACAACAGCTGTTTTTTTTTCTCTGTTCACTCCTGCCTTTGTATAAACATGCTATATATTCCATCTTTTTATTATTATTATTATACTTTAAGTTCTAGGGTACACGTGCACAATGTGCAGGTTTGTTACGTATGTATACATATGCCATGTTGGTGTGCTGCACCCATTAACTCGTCATTTACATTAAGATAGCATTAGGAGATACACCTAATGTAGATATTCATTCCATCTTAATCTCTCTCTATACCCCCCTTCCCTTTCCATCTACTGCCCCTTCACTCCACTCCCTTTCCCAGCAACGTTCCTCATAAGGTTGTTCAAATTTCCTGTCACCAATTTTTCCACTCTCATTGTCTCTCAAGCCTACTTGGCAGGGCATTTGACTAGAAACATCACTGACGCCGCCTTTCTTCAAATCACCCATCGTCTCCATATTGCTAAATCCAGTGCCAAACTCTCAGTTTCTATCATGTTTGATCTGAGAGCACTTTTCTCACTTGGCTTCCAAGATGGCACGCTCTTTTCAGTTTCCTCCCACCTTGCTATTTGCTTTTTTCGGACCCTTTTTTAGCTTCTCCTTCTCTTCCCAACCTTGTAGTAGTGGATGCCATAGAACTTTGTGTGTGTTCTTTTTGCTACATACATCCATTTTCCTTGACTTTAAATGTCATCTATATGTTGATGACTCTCTCAAATGTTCCTTCTAAAATTGCGATTCTGTGTTTCAAAGACTTTATCTCAGTTTCCTATACCTACAGATATTTATATAAATAAAAGTTGGAGGACCAGGCACGTTGGCTCACGCCTGTAATCCCAGCACTTTGGGAGGCCAAGGCGAGTGGATCCCCTGAGGTCAGGAGTTCAAGACCAGCCTGGCCAACATGGTGAAACCCCATCTCTACTGAAAATACAAAAAGTTAGCCAGGCATGGTGGCAGGTGCCTGTAATCCCAGCTGCTGGGGAGACTGAGGCAGGAGAATTGCTTGAACCTAGGAGGCGGAGGCTCCAGTGAGCCAAGATCGTGACACTGCACTCCAGCCTGGGTAATAAGAGCTTAACTCTGTCTCAAAAAAAAAAAAAAAAAAAAAAAAAAAAAAAAAAGATTGGAGACAGTTTAAGATGAATATTAACACAAATGCATGCTAAATATTCTCAATACCTACTAAGAAATTTTCATTAAATATATTTTCATTCCAAAGCTATTCTATATTTTTCTGTCCTCCAGATTCCAGCTATGAAGAAGAGAGAGAACTTTCTGGGGAAAGAAAACAATTCCTTTCATGTGAGTCACTATTTTCCCCCTTCCCAAAAGACTTCTACAGGAAATGAATTTACGGTCTTTACAAACCAACATAGAAGAAAAGAACCATTCTCACTAGATACTCATCTGCTGACAATCAGGAAAAATAAATAAATAGAATTAATTGATTGGTCGAGAACTCTTTGGTAAAACATTTATAAAGCATAAGAAATTTGCATAGTTGCTATTTAAACAGGCTGGATAATAACACTTTCTAAGAAAATAAATGAGGAAGAAAAGCCTTTTAACCCTACGGCTGCATATACTTATATAATCTCCAAACTGCAAATCAACTATGAATTACTCATTATTTCAGTATCCATATTTTCCAACAGATATTTTCTATTGCCAAAATGTCTTTTTCATACAGTTGAACTTCAACTGTATTTTATAGAGTTTTGCTGTCCACACAGATACCCATTGAAAAGTGATGACTATTTAGAAATTTTAAAGATTTTTTTTCTAATTTGGCTGACCAAGTTAACAGATGTCTCACATAGTGTTTTGTATACCATTTTTCCTGATGTTAGCAACATTTCCAGTTTAAGACAAAATTACCCTCCACCACCTCACAGATTGACAGTCACTAATCCTTTTTTACTTAGCTTCTCCATTTGAAACTTTTTAGAACTTCATAACATTCTCTATTTCATTATTAGGAAAAGCCTTATCTGCTGTCATTTTAAAGGAATTATTTCATGAATTGTTGACTTGATTCACACTTTACTGGAGAGGAGTCAAACAGTTCAGAACTTCAGCTGCCAATACTGGTATTAAGTGCAATTTCTAATAAATTAACTGTGGGCATGAGTCTCAAGAGAGACAGAGGCATCTTAATTATTTAGGTGTTGTCCTCTCAGTTTTTTTTTTTTTATTTTTTTTTTTTTTTTTTTTTTTTTTTTTTTTTTTTGGAGACAGAGTCTTGCTCTGTCACCCAGGCTGGAGTACAGTGGCCGGATCTCAGCTCACTGCAAGCTCCGCCTCCCGGGTTTACGCCATTCTCCTGCTTCAGCCTCCGGAGTAGCTGGGACTACAGGCGCCCGCCACCTCGCCCGGCTAGTTTTTTGTATTTTTTTAGTAGAGACAGGGTTTCACCATGTTAGCCAGGATGGTCTCGATCTCCTGACCTCGTGATCCGCCCATCTCGGCCTCCCAAAGTGCTGGGATTACAGGCTTGAGCCACCGCGCCCGGCCTGTCCTCTCAGTTTTTAGACCATTGTCCTTTGTGTCCCTCCCTTTATTGCCTTTTTCTACTCACCTTTTGCTAATTTCACTAAGACAATGAATAAAAGAAAAAAAAAACTTTCATTTATTATAACAAAGTTACCATTTGCTTGCAGTATTTACTAGCAGCTGATGTCAAAGCTTCACAACAAGAGAGAGGTAAAATTTCTTTGCTAGAATAAAATGGTAGGACTCTAAATAATTTTAATTATATACACACAGTTTCTATTCAGAATTGTATGAAGGCTTCTACCTCTCCTGAATCTAGGCCTGTCTTGTGCTTTCATAGACTTTCCTCATTCTCTTAAGGTCACACTGCAACAATAAGAAAATAAGAGATAGAATGTCAAATATTTGATCAACCAAGTGTTTTAATTTAGACACAGTGCCCTGTTACCAATTTTTCACCATTATCTTCACATATTGGAGTGATGGAGCCTAAATAAACTAGTTGATTCAATTTCAATTAAATATTATTTGGGGTAGCCATAAAACAGAAAAGGCACAAGCATGTCCATGTTTTCAATAAAGCAAGCCATAATGTAGGAAATTATTCTGGCCTAATTCTACCAAAAAATATTGTAGTCTTCAATTATAGTATTCAGAAAGCACCCATATCTCTGTAACGGAGAGATAGTTTATAGCCTTTTAAAAGGCTAGCTCTGATTTTCAAAAGTTCGGACAAAACAAAACAAAACAAGCAAATGAAAACCAAACACTTTTATTTTAATCCAAATGATGAGCAAATGAAAGCAAACCCATGAAGCCACAGTATCAGGAAGGACAAATGCAAGCAAATCCTAAAAGAGATCCTCCAGGAGATCTCTCTGGCCAAGTTCCTCTAGTAGAATGTTCTCAGTTTAAGGTCCCATGGCGTTCTACCCTGGCCAGTGTGAGACAGCCCAGCATCAGACTTTGACCTCAATCATTTAGACAGGAACTTCTTCATGGAGGGGAGAATTACATTTACTATGATTGGTAAGGGGCAAAGGGTTGACCTGAGATAACAAGCAGTGGGGCATGGTGACTAGAGGGACCTGCAGACTTACCTGTACTGCCTGGCTTCAGATCTTGGGCTCTCCATTTACTAGCTGTGTGAACTTAAGCAATTGCCAATATAAAAAATTGGAATTTTATTGGAATTTTACACACACACACACACACATACGTTCACTTTTTTGGAAGATTAAATGAGACCTAACCTATAATATAACATAACGTATTTACTACACCAGATATATATATATATATATATATATATATAT
>NW_016811928.1:180958-259631 GCF_001698545.2 Rhinopithecus bieti
CACTGTTTGCGTAAAATAGGACTGAGTCACACTCACCCCATTAGCCTTTGCAATCTTATATTTCCCCATTTCGCTCTAAATCCTAATATCTACAAAACAGTATCCTATGGGGGAAAAATTAAAAGAATCAGAATTAAAATAAAAGTCATTATGTGAACTTCTCATTTCTCAATAGGGTTTCCTTCATGTACATAGGAATAATAGTTAAAATGTGAACCCAGTAACATCTGGAAGGAAATTCCAGAGTACCATATAATTTGCCCTCTGGCTGTAAAATCATTTTCTCTATATTTCTAATATCATTAATATATTAACTATAATTACATTCTTATGAATGTGGAGTAGGTAAAACACCTTCATGCTTCTCAAAACAATATTTGATGAATAATGTAAAAAATATATACCCCCACCTGCTGAGTTCCAACTATAAAATAAAACTGGTAGTAGCAATTTTAGATTAGCATTCAACAATTACCTAACATTTATTAGTTCTTTTAAATGTTTTATTAGAATGAAACAACCAATATTTGCTCATGTTTCATTAAATCCCATTTTCAATGTTCAGCTCAAACCTAGTGATAAAGGAGGGTCCTTTGAGCTTAGTGGTAATATCATCTAAGCCTGAAAACAACAGAAAAGACTTCAGAGTCAACATCTCTTTGGTCTAAGGTAACAAGAATACCTGAATAATTACTCAAAATTATAATACTAATAAAACATGAATAAAGAACCACTTACAGTTCATCCGTTATGAATTATTTTAAGCATGTCTAATAAAAGAAAGCTTTAAAAGAGCATTAGCAGAATTTATTTAATTGCAATGCGTGCAGGGCAGTGTTATATTATGTACCTGTGGCTTTTCAGAATCACACACAGTCTTGTGCTCAATGTGTATAATCAAACAAGAAAATAATAAAACTGGAAACCATTCCTCAATGGTAAATTTTAGCCCACTGAGCTGTCAATTGTGGATGGATTCATGATTGATCAGAATAATACACAATGGCATGGTGTAATTCTTTAGTGTGATGTTGTAAAATGGAGTATTGCTTCTGTTATTTTATCCAGTTTGCTTTTATATGACAGAGTTTATTGTGCGTTATGTTGTAGCTCATTCCTCTGTTCACAATGCCTACTGATGTGTAATTATGACTTGTCTGAACTGTAAGAAGGAGCAGTAAGTGAAAGGAAATCTGCAAGCAAGCTTGATTTATGAGTCCTGATACTATATTACAGTCCTAATCTGTCTGCTTAACTTAGCTTCGGGCTAACTTACTGTATAACATGCTTACGATTAGCACTATAGCAAGTTGAGGAAGATTTACTCTGAAAGAGCTACTAGACTTTTCCTTTAATGATTTAGTCATTATTTCAGTCACAGGTAGAACAATAAATTATTTCTTTTATAAAGACCTTGTGTCAAGGAACAACCATTATGAAGGCATTTTCATGTGGTAACAAAGAGCAGCGTGTGAAATGTTTTCTCCATATTAAGTATCATAATGTTATTGGTTATATTTTATGATGAAACCAGCCATATTCCTCTGTCTCTTCTTTTTTTTTTCCATATACAGTAGCTTTTGCCTGGTGCTACAATTGCACGATGAGAATATCTATTTTGATCCAGGGCATCTAATTTTTTGCAAGAGTAGCCAAAAATAGAAATTACTATGGATGAGCAAATGAAAGCAAACCCATAAAGCAATGACCTCAGTGTCAGCAAGGAAAGATGTAAGCAAATTTGCCTTTTTTAATCACCATTCACAAAGACAGATACAGCTGGAGTTAAGCAGCACAGTACCGATATTGAATCCTAGCATATTCAATTCACATGCTTTTAGTAAATTAAAGTTATAAATTACCCTTTGTTTCCTCAGATCCAACCTAAATCACCAATAAGATAAATACTCTCCTCCAAAGCTTATTTGTGACCAGGTTTTGTTAAATGTCTAGGGGAAAAAAACAACGTGAAAAATCATCTGTAGCTCATACTTTGGTGTGAAATAAACAGCTTTGACTATGCGTAAGGACATGCAAGCATCTGAGTAATTACAGAAGTATCTTTAAACAATATCAATGAGATGGATTAAAAAATGCTATCATTTACATCAGCTTATTTTTTGAATTGTCTTTTGTTCAGCTTGTATTCTGTTTCCCTTTCTATTTCTCCTAAACATCGCTTGTATAATCAGCAAAAAGGGGTTTTAGGATCTAATACACCAACATATAAATTATTAACCGATTACTTCATGATAAATGACAAAGTTCCAAAAGAGTGGCATAAAATTAAACTCATGGTGGCCAACAGAAGGACTGTGATTGTGAACACAAATATCCTCAAGCTTATACAACTTGGGAAAAGTTACTCAGAACAATGATCTTTTATAATAAATAATACACCCTATTAAATTCTGGAATTCCAAGAAATGCTTCTGCAGTATTTTTAGTCATTCTATGCTGAATAATTAGTTCATTTTTTATTTCTCATCACAAATCTCGTCTTATTTTGGACTTGTTAAGGTGAATCCATACTAAGAATGCCTCACTTGCCATAATATCATTTGGTAAATGTGTGATTGACTAGGGGAATTTTTCTCATTTGGACGTTATTGTAGATAGTGTCTGCCAAAAAGTGAAGATGATATTTACCGGATTAAAGTTCTGAGATAACATTTCCTCTACCAGTTATCAAATTAAACTTGATTTTTAGACATTTAAGTGGATTGTAGTTGGAACCAAAGCAGTTCATATGCGCTGTGGATTCAAGTTGACTTCTTTTAATTTGGTGCTTGTGAACTGATTCTTTAACAGTGTAACTATCAATGAAAAATGAAGGATGGAGGAGCATACCATTAGAATGAGCCCATAAACTATGTACTGTTCTTGCTACACCAAATATTTCAAGACTAGCGTAGCTCACACTCATATAACAGGCAACAACAAATTTCCTCTCTACAACCATCCTAATCAGTAAGAACATTGTTCTCTTGAATGGGTGGGCCTACACACACAGTTATCAGTTATTCTGATGATAAAATCATGAGCTAAAAATAAAAATAAGACCACTCTGGGTAAGAACTGTTGGTTAGCATATTTTCAATGGCAAGCTCTTTTTTTCTGTACTCAATGAAGCTACATATAGACAGTATCAAGTGACCGTACATTTAACTACAACTTAAGGTATATTTTTTCAATTTACTGAAAATGGTGATATATTTAGGACTCTGAAGCCATCAATAATTCCCTGCCTCTCATGAGCTAAAATCTCCAATTATGGCCACTGTACCCAAGAGCTTAGGTCTGATCCTCCAGTCTTAACTCATGCATCTTTCCCATTGGCAGCAATGCTTAACAAAATTAGGTGGTTATTATACTATTTAAGAAGCTTTCATTGGTGAAAAGCATACAATGTGCAAATTTGTAGTAGCTCTTGTATCAGTGGGCACAAACAACTTCATGAAGTAAAAAACTTGGCAATTACCAGGGTTTTATTTCAAGAAAATAATGAAAATATTCCTTGTTCCCCTCTAGTCATATTTCTAAATAGACAAATTTGAAATACGAAGGAGCCTGAAAGAGAGCAAGGCATTTTGTCTCTGATAGATTCACGTTATCCAGGAATGAATGAATCACCACCCTTGGAAAAGTCCTCTTACCTGGCTGCCTCATTGAGCACTGCTACTCCCTCTCCAAAGTGTTTTGGACTGGATATAGAAAAACCTGGGTTCAGTTCCCTTCTCCATTCCATGTTTCTGAACTTTTGACATAAGTCATTCCACATTTCTTCATCCTTTAAAGGTATTATACTTGCCTTAAACAATTTTGTGAACATTAAAAGCAAAAAAGATAGGAAAAATTTTATAAACTGAGATCTATCACAAATAGCCACACACACACACACACACACACACACACACACACACACACATAAATATATAGTATATATAAAATATGGTGGTGTGTGTATATATATATATATGGTGTGTATTTATCCTCATCATGATCTTTTTCATCATCTCATTGGGCTTTCTGTCTCAAATTGCTCCCCCTACATAATGTTGCCATCAGAGTAGTCACCTTGTGTATCCCCAACCCTAACTTAATCTGTCACTGAACACAGTATGCACATCACAATCATACTTATGAATTTCAAGGTTTCCCACAAAACTACCAAAGTGCATTTCCTCTCCAACGTACCTAATATTTTCTTACCTATGAATGGAAACAAGCTATGACACATAGAAGAGTCCCTTCTCTAACATTCTGTCTTACTCAGCTCCTTTAGAGGGAAATTTAAAATCTACATCCTTTGAGAAATCTTTCCCAATTAATAGAGATTTGTAATGCCATTTGCATCATCCTATGCCACCTAATCAAACCTAAGCCCTGTGTGTAAACAACTATAGCAGTGCAGCTTATGAATCCAATATTATTAATGTTTCTGTCTACTCAATTTGTTATTTGATGTTTATTATGTTTATGATTGCATTTTTACTAAGTCCTAAAGATGAAAGACCTAAGACTAACCATGCTTTGGGAACACGTCTTATTACAGTGGAGCTGTGCATTTCTAGTAGATTTTGGGTTTCCTTTTCCTTCTGATTACTTGATTGTATGACACACTTATTCAAAAATAATTTGAAAACAACATATATTGACCATCTACTTGGGTTGAATCCTGCGAATAAAAAAAAATGAGAAATTCTTGACACCAGAAACCTATAATTTAAGAAATAAGTTATAGAGGTAGAAACATTTATTAAACTAAGTCAGTTTTTAAATTTTATTTTTTAAATAGCAGTTAGAAGTAATATATAGAAAACTGAAGGCATAAGTTTTAAAAACACAAAATAAAAGTTAGGTTATTCTAGGAAGAAGATGAAGAAAATAAAATAAAATCTAGTCACATACAAAGTAAACACTTACTATACCATAATAGAATACATACATTACGGCTTTAAAGGGAAGTAAGAGAATCATGACTGTACGCTCAGGAAACATGTAACATTTATGGTGAAGCATATGTTTGTCATATGGTCTTTATTAAGGTTGGCGATCATTACCTTCACTGTCTATCTGACAGTGATAGTGTGCTAAGTACTTACCTTAGTAGCTTGCAAAAAAAATAGGCATTTGTATACCTATCAATCTGAGTCTCATTGCCTGCCCCTTGTATTGGACACACCTTCCTCTGTGCATAACCTGTCTCCTCGACTTTCATTCCTCTTAAGGAAAAGGGATCTGCAATTACAGTCCTAAAATAAATGAAAAATGACATTATTTTGCAGTTTTATTGTTTGGTTTGTAACTTTGTATTCTCAAATAACTATGTCCTCCTTCAGGCCACTACCTTATGCCTGAACTGAGAGAAAAATCTTTGCTAGGCTGTACACATCATGTCTGAGAATTTGTGTGTGTGTGTGTGTGTAATAAAAGTTCTTTGAAGACAGGAATTGGATTGTATTCAGTTATAAATCAGTAAACCAAGCACGAGGACATTGCACCTAGTAGGCACATAAAACTATTTTATTAAATAAAAGAAGTCATTTAGTCAATCTTGAAATTTGTTTTTATTCTGTATTATGTTAACCCTGCTCCATACTGACAGTGTGAGAAATCAGTGGCAGATAGAACTTCTTATCAGTTCCATACTAATGGTGCTAAATGCTTCATGGTTCCTCAATATATAGGACATGCTTCAAAGATGAAAATTCCCACAGAACTTCTTCCATTTGATCATTTTAATCCATTTAAGAAAACTTATGAGTCAAAAAATACTTCAGGAAAGATTTAGAGTCAAATAAAAGTACAAATGCTTTAAAAATAATATGCTTACACGCTTTTACTTATGGCCATATGCATTCTGACTTAGTGAAAATTCTAATTTAATTACACATATTTTATCATATGTCTCAGCATTATCTTTAACCAAGAAGGGCATGTTTTTCAATGGCATTTCTTTGGTTGGTTGGTTTTAATAATAAGCACTCTGAAAGAATCTTTATACATTACACCATCTAAAATCTTCCCAAAGTCTCCCTTGATCAAAATATAATGCTGCTTAAATATGTTAGGCAACATGTACTCTACCTATTTGCATTATGCCAAATGAACTGGATCATTCCAATATGGTGTCACATGTGCATGGAAGCCTGTAGCATTTTATAACAGGTGTCAGGGAAATGTACTTGACAGAGATATTCACAATAAGGTCATCTGTAAGCATGAACATTGAAAATATCAATAGCCATTAGTTGCATGAGAGGGGAGAAAAGCTATATATAGGAGAAATCAATTATGATGTCCCTTAAAAACAAAAACTAAACACATACATGTGAATATGTATTTTTAAAGTATTCTAAAATTTTACCTCATGATTCTCTCTCTCTCTCTCTCTCTCTCTCTCTCTCTTTCTCTCTCTCAGCCTCTCTCATTCTTTCTGAAATATAGAGAAAGACTAAGAGCTCTTAAATATGCCAATATGTTTAAGATAGAGACAGAGAGAGGTCATTATACGGCAAAATATAAATAAATAAATAAAGCCTGTAAAACAAATACATGTAGCAGTGAAAAATAATTGTTTTCTTAATGGGGTAGCATGGCTTTACCTCTATTAGAACATTTGGAACATTCTGCCTGCTATTTTGATTGTTGATATATATGTCTTCCTCACTAAGTAATAAAATTCCTCTTACTTATTTCTGATTTTTTTGTAAGATCTAAATGAGGGTCATTGAACATAGTATGTCTTCAATGAATATATTTTCCATCTGAATCTTAAATTGTAATTTCAAGTCCTGTCAGTCAGCCAAGAAAACACTGATTAGCTAATGGTTTAGTGGTGACTTAGTAAGGACATGTTCAGAGGAAAAATCTTAATGTGAGGTAATTTTGTAAAAGTAACCCTGGAATGTCAATATGACAGTTATATTAGTGAAGAACTAGTGGAAATAAAACTAATAATAAATTCCAGCATGCATATCCTAAAAGTTTTATCTTCTTATGAGATTTTAAATATACAGTCATAAAATGCAAGCGAAGAGCTTAGAATTATATTTTTAAAATTATCTTAGATCTAATTAAGTACAAATGAATTTTAAAATATAGTTGCAAAATATAACAACACAATGTCATAGAATGATTATATCTGTGTATATATAAGAGTCTTTTGGATTGTTCCAGATAACTTCAGAAATGTTTTCCAATTCTCAGTGAGGCAAGCATTTCAATTTTCTGCAATATTAGCGGCGGTAACTAACGATGGCTAATTTTTGCCTGTAGTATTTCCTTCAATCTGCTTGTGCACTTTCAGTTTTTCTGGCGGCAGCAGCATTTGTAAATTTTCTGGTCACTAAACACTCAAGTACAATTGTAAGTGATCAGTTTGCAGTTGGCCAACAAGGAGAAAATATAGAAAAAAAGAATATTTGCATATATTTATTAATAAATCTTCATAAAAACCTTGAAAGCTCTATGGACACAAAATTCTTTTTTCTGCCTACTATATTATTTTATTTTAAAAAGCTAGATGTTGATAAGAGAGAATATGTTTTTGAGCTTAGGAGGACAAAAACACATATTTGGAAGGGGCTTTATTATATTCTGTCATATTTGAGAAACATTTTACTCTCAATGTTTATCCCATTTCCCATTTGTATTTACTTGTTTTTAATAAAAAGAGTTACTTAAATTACAGTAAAATCCAAAAGACCATCTTCTCATTACCTGCTTTACAAGTGAAATCTTTGAAATAATATGCATCACAGGGGAAAACAATCTTCACAAAACCCAACATTTTAATATGAGATGTATTAAGACATAGTGGAGATGATTTTAAAGTGCAATTTTAATGAGAATGAGTTCAACATTTAGAACTCCAATGAATTAAATGTTTACATAGAAAATATTTATTAAAATTAAAACTGTTCCATACATTAAATTAAAGGAAAGGTGACATAGATCCATTTAATCATCACACTATCATACCAAATTAAATTACTGCCCAGAACTTTTAGCAATACCTTTTTGTTAAGCTGCATAGGAAAAAGTTCAGCTCTAGTAAGAAAGTCATATCACAGGACAGCTTTGAGAAGTGCCATTTCATGGAAGTAAGGCTTTGTTTCCTGAGAATAACTGTCATTGTTCTATGCAATGCACTGCAAATCCAGTGCAGAAGTAACTAAATTCCTTTATATAGACCCAGGAACCTCAAAGCACAGGATACCCTAAAGCACGGAGACCATCCCACGATTAAATTAACTAATTAGTGAATAAGACATGTTCAGTTTTGAGATAATTCACAGATTAGCTTTTATCCAAATTCCTGAACACTTTTTAAAAATGGTATCCCATGCTTATGCTTAGACTGTGTGTATGTTTGTCACTTGCATTTAAATTTTGCTCTATTGATAACTCGTGAGGATGCATCATAGGCTGAGAGGATCTCAGAACACACAGGGATTTGGTGAAAATGAGATGCCAAAATAGCTTCAAAAATATCTTACACTATGGCTTAATTTTATGTTTTCATTGAAGCCCAATCATGTTGACTACCATTCAGTGGGCTACAGAAATCTGATAAATGATAAATGAAGGAACCTTTGCCAAATAAAGGGAAACACGATGGTTATGGTTACCTAAGCAGATTAGTGATGTCCTCTGTAATTTTCTACACTAAAATCACACATTGTGGTCCAAAAATTCTTCCTGTTTCTTTGAAGGGTTTCTGTCCTAGTGCAGTTTTAGGGAACAATATAAATAATAATCCTAATGTGACAGAAAAACCAAACCTCAGAGAATATAGAATGCCCTTGGTACTATTTAGAAAGAGGGTCCCCACCAGGCAGCAGAAGGACCCCTCTAGGAGCATGACTCGGTTAGCAGAAGGGGCCTATAGAAGAAAATACGTGTGCTGTTTTATTGAGTCAGTACCTGTCGCATGTGCAGCTCCAATGTGTGACAGGTGGAGCGTGGTCTTATCTGGACTTCAGTCTTCATTTGCTCCCTCTGACTGAAAGTTGTTGTCACACACAANTAGTGGAGATGATTTTAAAGTGCAATTTTAATGAGAATGAGTTCAACATTTAGAACTCCAATGAATTAAATGTTTACATAGAAAATATTTATTAAAATTAAAACTGTTCCATACATTAAATTAAAGGAAAGGTGACATAGATCCATTTAATCATCACACTATCATACCAAATTAAATTACTGCCCAGAACTTTTAGCAATACCTTTTGTTAAGCTGCATAGGAAAAGTTCAGCTCTAGTAAGAAAGTCATATCACAGGACAGCTTTGAGAAGTGCCATTTCATGGAAGTAAGGCTTTGTTTCCTGAGAATAACTGTCATTGTTCTATGCAATGCACTGCAAATCCAGTGCAGAAGTAACTAAATTCCTTTATATAGACCCAGGAACCTCAAAGCACAGGATACCCTAAAGCACGGAGACCATCCCACGATTAAATTAACTAATTAGTGAATAAGACATGTTCAGTTTTGAGATAATTCACAGATTAGCTTTTATCCAAATTCCTGAACACTTTTAAAATGGTATCCCATGCTTATGCTTAGACTGTGTGTATGTTTGTCACTTGCATTTAAATTTTGCTCTATTGATAACTCGTGAGGATGCATCATAGGCTGAGAGGATCTCAGAACACACAGGGATTTGGTGAAAATGAGATGCCAAAATAGCTTCAAAATATCTTACACTATGGCTTAATTTTATGTTTTCATTGAAGCCCAATCATGTTGACTACCATTCAGTGGGCTACAGAAATCTGATAAATGATAAATGAAGGAACCTTTGCCAAATAAAGGGAAACACGATGGTTATGGTTACCTAAGCAGATTAGTGATGTCCTCTGTAATTTTCTACACTAAAATCACACATTGTGGTCCAAAATTCTTCCTGTTTCTTTGAAGGGTTTCTGTCCTAGTGCAGTTTTAGGGAACAATATAAATAATAATCCTAATGTGACAGAAAACCAAACCTCAGAGAATATAGAATGCCCTTGGTACTATTTAGAAAGAGGGTCCCCACCGGGCAGCAGAAGGACCCCTCTAGGAGCATGACTCGGTTAGCAGAAGGGGCCTATAGAAGAAAATACGTGTGCTGTTTTATTGAGTCAGTACCTGTCGCATGTGCAGCTCCAATGTGTGACAGGTGGAGCGTGGTCTTATCTGGACTTCAGTCTTCATTTGCTCCCTCTGACTGAAAGTTGTTGTCACACACAAAACTTGCACAACTTTATGCAGTGGCCATGAACAAAAATAGCAACATCTTCAAAATAGTGTCCAATTTCTATCTTCTTCTTTTTTTTTTTTTTTTTTTTTTTTTTTTTTTTTTTCTTTTTGTTTTTTTGAGGCGGAGTCTCGCTCTGTCGCCCGGACTGGAGTGCAGTGGCCAGATCTCAGCTCACTGCAAGCTCCGCCTCCCGAGTTTACGCCATTCTCCTGCCTCAGCCTCCCGAGTAGCTGGGACTACAGGCGCCCGCCACTTCGCCCGGCTAGTTTTTGTATTTTTAGTAGAGACGGGGTTTCACCGTGTTAGCCAGGATGGTCTCGATCTCCTGACCTCGTGATCCGCCCGTCTCGGCCTCCCAAAGTGCTGGGATTACAGGCTTGAGCCACCGCGCCCGGCCCCAATTTCTATCTTCTAAGTAACACTCTTCGTGGTGCTCAGTTATAAGTCCGGAGAGAGAATTAGAAGAACTAAATTTATTATCATACAAACGGCATCAAGGTGGCCTAAGAAAAAGAAAAAGGGAAAGAAAGGGAAGAGAAGAAATGAAAAAAAAAGAGAGAAAGAGAGAAAGAAAGAAGAAAGAAAGAAAGAGAAAGTGAGAGAAGGAAGGAAGGAAGGAAAGAAAAGGAAGAAGGAAGGGAGAAAGAAAAGGAGGAAGGGAGGAAGGAAGGGAGGAAGGAAGGGAGGAAGGAAGGAAGGAAGGAAGGAAGGAAGGAAGGAAGGAAGGAAGGAAAGAAGATAGAAAGAAAAGAAAATGAAGAAGGAAGGGAGAAAGAAAGAAAAGGAGGAAGGGAGGGAGGAAGGAAGAAAGGAAGGAAGGCAGGAAGACAAGAAGGAAGGGAGGGAGGGAGGGAAGCAAGGTAAGCAAGTTAGTTGTGTTGGCAGAAGGAAAAGGTGTGAAGTTAGAAAAAGTGTGAGAGAAGAGAGGAGTAAGATTTAAAATCATTGAATCTGAATAGGAAGCATAGTGGGGTAATTTTCTAGCACATCTGTGAAACTGTGGTTGGAGTGTAGAGTAACCACAGTGACTCAGAGAAACTCAGAACTGAGAATGTTAGAGATGTGATTTAGCCCTGGACCTGAAGAGATGAACAGAAGAATGAAAATCTGGAATCCAGGACCACAAGCGTCTTTGAGAAGGTCAGAACATTTTCTCAATGGATACAGTCATAAAGCTTCCTTCAGGTGACCTTACAAGAAGAGACCCAGGAAATGTAAAACTTAACTTCTCTGTTCTCCAAGATTATTTCCCATTGGTCCAACCCAAAAGAAGCCAGAGAGCAGGAGAGCCACACCTGTCCATACGTGTTTTAGCTACAGCTTTCAGCCTTGCAGCTTACAGCAGGCAAAGTATGATGGGGCAGACAGATATGCCATGGGACTCGAACTTTGTTTGTTTGTTTGTTTGAATAGGGGAAGGTTAAAGGAAGGAGGGAGAATGGGGACACTGCCACCCCATGAGACCCTGTGAGGTACTGAATGGAGACATTTTTTAGGTTGTATCAGTGTCAGTTGTGTGATCCTTCTGAAAGTCATCTACTGCTGCCTTACAAATTACCTCAAAACTCAGCAACTTAAAACAGCAAATGTTTACTATCTCACAGATTCTGGAGGTCATGAATTCTAGTCTGGTTTATCTGGGCACCTCTAGTTCAGGGCCTTTCACAAGGCATGGGCACGGCTGCAGTCATCTGAATACTTGACTGGGGAAAAAACTGCTTCCAAGCTCACCCAGTGGCTAAGGATACCATTTCTAAGACAACTCACACAGCTGACCATGGGACTCCTGTTCCTTGTTGGCTGTTGTTCGACGACATCAGTTTTTTATTTAGTTTTGTTTTGCTTTGTTTTGTTTTGGTTTGGTTTGTTTGTTTGTTTGTTTGTTTAATACCTGAGCCTTAAAATAGTGCTACTCACAACATGGTAGCTGGTTTCCCCCCAGAGCAGAGTAGAGAAAGGGGCAAAACTGAGTAATTTATAAAGAACATAGGTTTAATTGCCTCACAGTTCAACATAGCTGGGGACGCCTCAGGAAACTTTCAATCATTATGGAAGGGGAAGCAAACACGTCCATCTTCACATGGCAGCAGGAAAAAGAAGTGTAGAGTGAAGGGGGAAAAAGCCCCTTAGAAAACCTTCAGATCTCATGAGAACTTACTCATTAGCATAAGAATAGCATGGGGGAACCACCCCCATACCTAATCACCTCCCATGAGGTCTCTCCCCAAACACGTGGGGATTACAATTCAAGATGAGATTTGGGTAGGGACACAGAGCCAGGCTATATCAAATTGTTGGCGTTGTTACTGAGACAATTATACAGTCACGTGCAGTTGTAAGAAACTATACAAAGAAATCCCATGTACCTTTTACCCAGTTTCCACCAGTGGTAATATCTTGCAAAACAGTAGTAAAATTCACATCCAGGATATTGCCATTGATACATTCCATCCATTTTATTCCAATTTCTTCAGTTTCACTTTTACTTTGCTGTATACGTGAGTGTATTTAATCCTTTACAATATTATCACATGTGTAAGTTTGTGTGTCCACTATCAGAGTCAAGATACCTAACCGTTTCATCAACACAATTATTTCTCACGTTACGCTTTGATAATCACAGCCACTTCTTTCTCTCCATCCTGTCTTACCCATAACATCTGGGAATGGGCAGATTCATTTCTGTAAGTGTTATTTCAAACCATTGTGCAAACAGAATCACACAGTATGCAACCTTTTGGACTGATTTTTTCGCTTAGCATAGTTCTCTGGAGATTCATCTAAGTTGTGTATATCAAAAATTCTTGTTTATTGCTGAGTTGTTTTCCACAGCAGGTATGTGGCACTGTTTATTTAATCATTTACCTATTGAAGGACATCTGGGGTGATGTAAATTTTTAACTAATATGAATAACGTTTCTATGAACATTTATGCACGAGTTTTGGGGTGATCATAAGTTCTTTTTTCCCTGGGATAAATGCAAAGCCGTGCAATTGCTGGGTAATTGCATGTTTAGTCTTATAAGAAACCTCTCATCATTTTTGCAAGATTCTTTTTGTTAGAAATGAGTCACTAGGTCTAACCTATACTCCAAGATAGTTTATTACAAAGGGGTATATATGGCATGCATTGGAAAGGCAGGAATCGTTGGGGGTCATTTTAGAGGCTGCCTAAGACATTTCCTTGCTACCTTTCAAGGTACATGAAGTTGTATCTGTATTTCTGTCAGATATGCAACCTTTTATAAAACAGCACTAAAATGTAATCAAGCAGGACCAGATTGGCTCCGTTATTGAAAAAAATCCATGTTTTTGAAAATACTTTGATGAATTCAACATTCCTGAATTTGGTATTTGACTTCACTCTTAAACTTTTTTATTTGAACGCCAAAGTTGGGTCTATTCAAATATGGCACACATCTGAGCCAGGCTGAAATTATCACACGCATCACATCAAATTGCCATGAAGCCTTCAAAATGGGAGATTGGCTTTGTCAGAGACAAATTTACTCCCCCTTCTTATTATGACTCTTCTTCCAGCCTACCTCAACTCTCTTTGTCCTGGGTAACACTTTGAATCACATCATTGCTCTACATCACCCATCTGCCATAGGCAAATCTGTCCCATCCTAGCTAATCCTGGAGAGGACATGAAACAGCAGTTTCACACTTGCCTCCCACATGTATTTTGTGGTGATTTGGAGCCCGTAAATGTATAAGCACATAGTGATGTTGTGTGCTTACTTAAGCTTGATCCTAGACAAGGAGGAAGAGTAAAAATTGAGTCAAATTAGTGTCAACAGTCAACTAACATCATGATGACATCTATACATTAATATATATAAAATAGTTATAGTAGAATTATATAGAGAATTATAATTCTCTGGAGGTTCATACAACGCTATAATTATTTTATATCTATATATTTTATTTATGTCTCTCTCTATATAAAATAATTATAGCATAATTCTCTGGAGACTCATCCAAAATGAAAACACCCATCACTCTTCTGTTCACAAGTTTAATGCCAGCCCTCTCCATTAGCTTACAAACCCCAGGAAGACAGAGAAAACACTTTTTGTTTTTCACTACTAAGTTCCTGGAACCTATTCAGTATTCAATAAATAAATTAATTTTAGGTAGCTAAATTTCTAAAATTATGCTTATGTCATGTATATACATATATATGTTACATATATATGACATAGAAATAGTTTTTGAAATTTAAATATTAAACTTAAATATGAACCTTCTATTCCAATGTAGATGTGACTGGAAATAGCTATTTTACTTGTCTTTTTATTTTTCTAACTGCTTCAGCTGGTAGGGCTTCAACTCATGAGTGGCCAATTCTCCCAAGGGCCTTATTATTCCTCTTTGTATCCCTCCAAGTAAGGGGCCACTGGTAAGTCTTCCATACTGTATATCCCATAGCACAGCTAACCCACTGAGCCATGTTTACTCCGAACATCTAATGTAGTCTCTCATCAGACTCTGCTTTTTATTTCTGTTTCTCCGCTGTTTATCCTTAAAGTTACTTTATATTCAGATCAAGGTCGCAGACACCAATGTAAGAGGAAAGAGTGCATTGGATATAACTGGAAACAAGACAGGACAGGTGATCATGGCAAGTTCTGGGCAATAGAAAAAAATTCTGACACGTACACCATTTACAGTCCTGTCTTCTTGATTTTTATTTTCTTTAATTAATCTGCCATTATTTTTTTGATGCCAGATTTTCACATATGTTTGCTGCTACTTAAATGTTCTTCTGTCCATGTTCACCTGGCTAATTCTTATTTCTGGTCTCAGTTTAAATATTCTTTCACCAGAAGCAATTCCTTGATCATCCAGCCCAGGAGAGATAGTTGGACATATACTTCCGCACCCGTTTTTCATGGTCCTTAAAAACACCCATCACTCTTCTGTTCACAAATTTAATGCCAGCCCTCCCCATTAGCTTGTAAACACCAGGAAAATACAGAAAACACTTTTTGTTTTCCACTACTCAATCTCTACACTTAACAAACCTCCTGGAACCTATTCAGTATTCAATAAATAAATAAATTTTAGGTGGTTAATAGTGTTTGAGTGATTCAATGATAAAAGCCAGGAGGATTTCTCATGAAATAGAATTCTAGGTAAAGATCTTGTTAGAATCAATAGAGCCAAGGATAAGTAACAGATACCCAGTCACAAAGACTAATATTGAAAAACATGTCTCTAAAAGTTAAGAGATTTGGGCAAAGGAGAAAATGATTTGTCACAGAGGGAGTATGGTCCTGGGAACTCGTGCAAGTTCTAAGTTCCTTAAAAGTGAAATATAACACATGGACCTAATTTTAAGGAAAATCTAAGGAAAAGTCTTGAGCCTAGTCATGGGAGCTAAATATTCTGAATATAAACAAGACATATTTGATGTTGAGGTGTTGTATTTTTCCTCCTAGGAGCCAGATTTGTTCCAGACACTAGGCCAGTTTTGTGACTGATGTTGGGAGCTGAGCAAACCTGAGGATTGAAAGATTGTGTTCAGGGTCATCTAACCTCACCAGGATGTTTTCTATTGTTCAGTAATTTCACCAGTGCCTCTTATTGCACAAAGGGATAATAACTAAGAAATAACCACTCAGGAAAAATCTTTAAACTCCCCCTCTCTTGACATTCAACTATGATTAATTTTGTATTATATCTCTAAATCTTTCGCTCCATATGCATTATATGTAGACTTTAATTAACATATTTTTTAACTTAGAATATAAATGTGTATCAAAGTTATTTATTTTTGCTTGCCAACCTCTCAAATAGGTCTGTACAACTTATGTGGCACAGTGGTGCTATATGAATTATGCTATTGTGTGCAGAAGGGTAGTTTTCTGGAGACTTTGAAGATAATATAAAACAAATACCATTTTCCTATCTCTGGGTAAAAGGTGCCCCCATTATAACTGGCATGAAGCATCTAACCACTCCATAGAAGCCTCATTTCTTTTCCCCAACTAATCTTCTTGAACTTCAAAGATTTTTGCTGTTAGCATCAACTACAACATTACCTTGATAACTTAAAGTTTAATTTCCTTTTCCAAAACATCTTAAGTTAAAATAACAAAGAGAGGAAGTAATTTTCCATCTACTTTACTAGACCAATAGAGACTAGATAGGACTTCAATAAAACCACTATCGGTTTTGTAATAAGATTAAATCAGCTCTTGATTGAAGGATATCAGGCACTTTTTGCCAAATCATATTAGGCCCTCAGCAATTGCCACCATGTTAAGGGTTGGGCAATTATTGAAGGCCATTTTCCCATATTACAAATGCTACACTTTGATAAATCCTAAGTGCTGCAAAATATCTCACTGGACATTTTTGAAAAAACAAATGACATTTCTAGTAGTAGTATTGTTGGTTGTCAGTTTTGCTGAGTTTTATACAGAGTTGTTAATATTTAAAATTGCAATACTGATAAACTAACCATGTGCTGGTTCCAATAACTTTCTATATACCAGACAGGTCCTTCTCTCTCAGAGTCCCTTGTTAGCCAGGCATTACTCTTTCTTCAAGTAGTGTATCTGTGTTCTATGAAATTTAGATTTTTCCCCAAACTAAGCAAAATTTGATATTCATTATTATTCGTTAAATAGCATAATACGAATCTCCTTCTATGTGGAACATATAGATTGTATCTATTGGTGTCTACTCTTATAATCTATAAATCGATAATCTGAGAAATAAATAAAAATCCAGGTTTATCCAAAACTTCATGTATGCCAACAGAAGTATGATTTTAACTAGTTAGCATTTTACTAAAAGTAAATTTCAACCTTATTTCTGATAAAACAAATAGTGTTTATTTGTATTGAATAGTAAAGGTAATACCCTATCTGTTTAAAAGCCATGCGTGCTAGCATTTATTTTCAGTTCAATTCTTTTTTCTTGAGATTCTGGTACATACAGCAAATTTACATTTCACCAAAATAAAATATTCACAATAGCCAATTTTCAAAATCTTTTCTTTTAAAATTAGATAACATTTTGTCATTGACAAGTTTGATTCTATATGCAAATTGTAACTAAGAGATAATGTAGGATTACTGTGCTTTTAAAATGTTTCATTTGTTTTAATTAGAGTTCTTTAGTAGAAATTTAGAGCACCAGTTTGTAAGGATAATCTGCATTCGTGAGAAAGAACATGGAACACGGACAGCCATGGAGCTGAGGAACAGCTTTGAGTTTTGGCATCAGTTGAGAGCCCAGCATGTTCTGACGGATCTTGCACTGCTGTGTAACCTTGTATTCCCCTTTCTCTGTGTCAGAGATCTCACCTTCTTCGTCCCTGGCTTTATGCAGCTTCTTCTTGAAGTAGGCATCAGTGAGAAACTTTGGGATTTTTACACTGATTTTGCTGGAGGTAGCAATGACACATTTCTGTTGTGTTCAACACAGAGAAGCTCAGTTGAGGACCAGAGGTCCAATCACAATGAACAAGTGGCTCAGTTGCCTCAGGCAAGCTATCCTTTGGCTTCTGTGGTGACAAATGAGGGAAAACAGAGGGGACCTGGAAGTGACACAATCTCTGTTTTCTCACATGCCAATGAAACGGTTTCTTGTAAAGGCTCAATGGCTTTTGAGACACATCTTCAGTAGGATAATAAGTAAGCATATGGCCACACTTACACACTGGGGGATGACCGTTCTTGTTACCACCCACTGGCTTTGTGAAAGTGGCAAGAACCATCTCCTTTCTTCTTTTCAATCCTGCATTTAGCTGCTGAACACTTCCTCTTCCATAGGGCACTCCTCGGATTAGGAATATCTGTTGATCCTTCCAAGACAGGGTTTCAGCTGCAGTGGGGCTTTCCCTTATTGGGCATTTTGGCCCTGAGGTGCTTTTTCTTCACCTTGCCACTGGCAACATCTTTCTTTACTTCAGGTTTTTTTTTTTTTTTTTTTTTTTTTTTTGAGACGGAGTCTCGCTCTGTGGCCCGGGCTGGAGTGCAGTGGCTGGATCTCAGCTCACTGCAAGCTCCGCCTCCCGGGTTCACGCCATTCTCCTGCCTCAGCCTCCCGAGTAGCTGGCACTACAGGCGCCCGCCACCTCGCCCGGCTAGCTTTTGTATTTTTTAGTAGAGAGGGGTTTCACCGTGTTAGCCAGGATGGTCTCGATCTCCTGACCTCGTGATCCGCCCGTCTTGGCCTCCCAAAGTGCTGGGATTACAGGCTTGAGCCACCGCGCCCGGCCAGGTTTCTTTTTCTTAGTGTCTGGTTTCTCATCCTTTTCACCAGCGTCTTGCAAGATGTGAAACACAATACACTTTTGTGTCTTTTTCCTTTCTTCTTGTAAATGTGAATAATCAAAACTTTAAATAGTATAATATTAATAAAATAACTTACAACATTTTTTTCTTCTGAGTAAAAAATACAAGTTAAACATATTTTATTCAACAAAATCTTGACTTTTAGATCCATTCACATTATTTTAAGTTGCTGCTATCCAATCAATCTCATATCTTCCCATACGGCTATACCTATTCATATGACAAAACCCAAAGAAAGAAAAGGATGTGATAAAAAAAGGAGTTTGCAAATTAGAACTAGAGATTCTTCACCACCTTTAGTTAATGTTAATGCATTTCTTACAATTCAGATCATTAAAATTCTTCACAATGTTTTTTGGAACCAACAGTTGTGAGCATACTGTCAGCATTGCAAGCAAACAGTCAATGTGAGTTTCTATTTTAATAAAAATCTTGATATGCTCTTTATCATATACATGCTACATAAAATAAATGGGCTTTTCTAGGATTCCTTTCTTCTCTCTATTTATAAAGAACAAGATTACCAATGAATGGTGGAGCTGAATGCACTGCTATTTATTTCACATGGGAGTTTGCAAAAAACAGAAAGGCCATCAAAAATAACTACTGTTTATAGTAATTCGAAAGTTTGTGATAAAATTACAGACTGTAAAATTCGTTAATTGACAAAATTATTATAACACTGAGCTTGCATTTTACTTTTTAAGTACTTACACAAAAAGGAACTACATATATGAGATAGTCATGAGACTGATATTTGTACCTGCAATACCTGAATGTCTGAGTCTTTTTTCTCCATATATGGTCTCTTATATGCTGTATGTTACCATGTATCCAGAAGAAAGATATAATTAGTATTTTGGTTAACTGAAAAAAGCTACACAGGTACTATATAAGCAAACTAAGGAGAGGACAATGTGTCTTTCATTGTTGCATGTATACTATCCCTTCAACAAATACTTGATGAACGAAAACAGATTTTCAAATAATTACACTTAACACCGAATATATAAAGAATAGAGATAAATATTTGTCTTATGATTTAGAAGATTCTACTAAATTTTCATTTTAGGCAATTACATGCAATCTGCATAGATTCTTTGATACCTTGGGAAAAGCACTTCAAAAAAAAAAAATCTCCTTTTGGGAGTGATAGCTTGAGTATGGAATCCCAGCTATTCAGGGGGCTGATGTGGGAGGATCACTTGAGGCTAGGAACTCCAGACCAGCTTAGGCAATACAGCAAAACCAGCCTCTAAAACAAACAAGCAGAAATCTGTTATTTCCTCTTTCTTGAGAATCTATAATTCAACAATACCAGTTTTAAATTTGTTTTGGAGTAATGAGGGAATAGGAACTATTTTCTTTTGAATTTTGGTTCTATAAACTTTGTAACCAACAAAAGCTAAAAAACACTCAAAGGTATCATCTGGGTCATTTACTGATGAGGCTTTTAAGGGACCGAGCCCTATCACCCACACAGCTTGTAGAAAGACAACATGGCAAAATGGAAAGAGCTGGGACCTCTGAGCATAGGTGCAGATCTTTGTCCTGACATTTATTAGACATGTGAATTTGTGTAGGTTAATCAACCACAGAGTTGCAAAATCAGCCTCATCCCTGGCCCATTTGGTTCCAGATGGTTCTATACAATAAAAGAACGTGTGCAAAGAACGTTTCCATTTAGTGCTATTTCATTCTTATCGAGTCAAAGTTTTATTCATGTTCCCGTGAGCCAGCTTTCTTACTCATGAAATGTAGATATTACAGAAAACATGAAATGGAATTTGCCAATTGTAAAAGGAGATTCGTGTAGAAAAGTGGCAATCAAGAGAGGAAAGTAGATATACCTAGACTAACTCATGAAAAGCAAACAGCTCAGAAATATGGTCTAGTGGTGCTATCTTTGTAGCCTTCCTGGTTCAAATAACTCACACCCTCATGAGATAGATTTTTCCATGGAAAACATTTTCTATAACCCATGTTACTCCACCTTGACTTTGTTCTAAACAAATAATTTCTTACACACCTAGTTTAAGCTCTGTGGTGAATATTTTAAACAGAAAGTTTGAAAGCCTTTAGATAATCTCCAGCATTAAAAGAGATAGTAAAAAGGGACATCTTTAGGAAAATTGTAGTAATGTTAGCAGTAGTCATGTCTTTTCTCTACCAGGTAAGCATAAATAATATTTTTAAATCAGTCTTCCAAAGATAGTTCTAATCCATGCTGAGTTATATGACAATTACTTCTTTGAATGAAATTCTAATTTGGGATATGGAAGCAGACCAAAGAAAACAAATCCTATAATATGAAGTTATATAAACACGACATCATAGACAGAGTGGCTGACCATGGCGTAATGTTGATTCAAGTGTATTACCACTTGCATTCTTTCTTTTCAAATGTTTCAAATAAGGCAAACAGATTTTATCAGTAAAATACAGCAAAGACCAGAAGTTTATGCTAAATTCTTCATTTTGTTAGTTCGGATCCTGAAAGTGTACTCAAATATGATCATTTGCAAAAATAAAAAAAAATGTTCTGGAATTTGTTCATCTTCTCATATGTGAGCTTAGGCCAAAAGTTAAGTCTAATCACAATTAAATTGGCATAAGCTTTCTATCTTGGAATAAATCTAGGAAGTTGAAACCAGTAGAAATGTGAATTGGGTTTGCAGTTGGAGTCAATCAGTGATGGACTTATAAGACAGGGTCATACTTTTAAGACATTAATAACATGAACTATCAATACAGAAACCATCATATTGAACCCAAAGCATTGTCATATTTGGTAGGTTTTCTTTTCATCTTAGGTGCATTAATTTTCAGGTTATTTGTTCCCTTTTGAGAAATTACAGTTTGTCACCAACATGTTTAACAATCAGATGAACTGTCACATTTCCAATGATGTATATATTTTAGACATGTTTGATAGAGTCATTATACTTGAGAAGAGAGTTGCTATTTTCCATTGATTGCTGTTTTGTCTTGAGGGTCACTTCAATTTATTTTAATTATACTTAAGTGTCCCCTCACCTCTACCCTTGGTGTTTGTTAGTTGCTTATAATATGATTGCAGAATTGCAAATGGCTCAGAGTATTGGTAAATGAATTCTTGAAGTTTTTCCATCTAGATCGGTGAAGTAAACAGGGTGAAACAGAAAATGACATTTGGTCCCAATAGGTTTCTATTTCTATTAGATAGGGTACTGAGTTAATGCCACTTCTACTGAGAGAATAGTTTACTAAGTGTATATTTCATCAATACTATCACTATATAATCAATCCTATTACTTCATTTGTGCTTTAGCAAATATTTTCTCTCTATATATAATACATATGTGTGTATATATATATGTGTTTGTGTGTATATATATAGTTTTATCAGCATGAAGTTTTTACTATTATTTGTGCTGGTTTTAGGAGCATAAAATGCTGGCCAAAGATTTTCATTTCCATATAATAGGTGGCAAACTCAAGAGTCAACGGGGCTAAGCAAGTAAGGGGCAAAAACGGCTCATTGTAAATCAATAAAGAATAACAGTGATTGTGAAAACCTGAAGTGAGCAAGTCTCATCCAAGGAGAAAAGCTGTTACTCAGTCTTCACCCACAATTTTCACCCATCAGGTTAAACAGAATATGTCTCTGGGCCAACTTTAGCCTGAAGGCTATCAGTCTGCAACCCCTGCCTTCAGAATCAGTCTGCTGAGGTTTAAGTAACCTAAGCCAAACTAGGCCAATGTTTGCGATGAGGTTGAAGAGAAGAAAGAAAAACTCTCCTATTGAGGGCTGGCGTCATGGAGGTACAACCCATGCAGTCACAAGGGGTTCCTGACATAGAAAGGCCGTATGTTTGGTTTAATGTTCTGTTGTTGCCATGTTGAAATTCTTTACATTATTTTTTTGCGAACTGTTTTGCAGACTGTGGAGTAAATTACGTAGCCAGTTCTGATCCTGTTCAAGCTAACATTTGAAGCATGTTTCTCCTGAATGAGTTAATATACTTCTCTGCAGATTTAATTAACTACTGAGGAATGTTAGAAATAGAGGGATTGGTGTACCATCAATTTGCTGAACTTGGTTTTTGTAAGTATAGGCATGTGTGGATTTGAATGAGGAAACCCGGTTCCTTTCCTTCCCATTACTCCGTATTACCTCCCTGCAAAGAGCAGGCAATCTGGCCGGATTCATTAGTCGAAGAGACCCAGGTAGAGTGTCAGCAGGTCTAGCTTCAAAATAACCTGCTTAGTTTGTTAAAAGATTTAAGGGTTTCCCAAAGTCAGGCCAGAGGCATTCTTTCTTTCTTCAAATTAAATATAAAACTCAAAATGATTTTTAAAAATAGTGTAATGATTAAAGATACTGATAAACATGGTTTTTTCTCCTCTTACAGGATGTTTCTTATTTGTATGTGGAGTAAATGATGACTCCAATTTGTCACTAGAATTGACCATAGCAAGTGATTTACACTTAATATCTGGTTTTAGAGTCATCTCTGCAACACTGGAGTAAAGTATAGTGCAGACTTCTCTGATGTTCACTAAAAAGCCATCTAACCTTTTTGTGGATCCCTAGACACCTGTAATCCACCTATTTCCAGCTCATAGAAAAAAAAAGGATAAGCATTTAACTTTAAATCTTGGGACCAGAACTCTTAGCTGGATTAATTTATTTTTCCTACCCATCAATGTTTCAAATTTATATCCACTTTTCTGTTACGTTTGATGCCGGCATGCATGGCTTTGCTGCTGTGCAGGTATGACTAAGTACTGTCTCTTTCCATTGCATAGGGCATCATTTGTCTTGGGTTCTACAGGCTGGCTGCATACATGAAAGCACACAGTGACAGTAATTTGCACTGATCTGCCCCCACTGCTAGTCCTGCTGCTACAAATAGCAATTGATTATTATGCTGTAGTGTTATTGACTGTCACTATGAACACAGGCTTTATTTCATTTTTAAAGTAACACGCTGCAGATTTGTTTAGTATAAGAGCAAAACTGGGAAATATTCATTCCAAAGAATTATTTGAAGTCACAAATGTAACTTTAAATCCTGGTCATAAAACATTTGCTTTACTTTAAATCATAGTAAACAAAACTTTATTGTGGTATTTTAGTGTAATGTAAATAAATAACTTCCAAAAGCTATAAGAAAATCAGTATAAAACTGAAATATTTTCCTACTCTCAATTTCAGGAGACTATGAATAGAAAATGACTAGATACCTTTTCTTTCTTTATTTCTCCCCTTCTCTTTAAATTTCCTTCCTGTTCAAAAATAAGTGGAATCCTATTTCATACACATGTGTTTACTTCCCTGATGGGTATTGTTGAAGTTCTAGTTCTTTAAAGGTCCTGCAACATTTGAGCTCTTTTATTACCTCTTCACCCACAAGCTGACCAGGAGGTGATCTTCTATTTAGAACTATAATTATGCAGGTTTATAGACCTAATAGTTATTAATGTTATATAGGTGGCAGATGTATCTTAATTTATAAACGTAAACCTTTCCAAACTGCAAATTTAACTTCCTAATTCCTTTAAAGCACATTAACAGGTAGCAAATTGATTTGCTTTATTAGGCTATGCCATTGTGAGTCACATGCTTGGTTACTCCAACAAGTATTTTATGCCTATAAAACAGAAATTTTAGTTGTTTAGAGAAAAAAAAAATTACAAAACTACACAAAACCTCAAAGACCTTAACTGCCTAGTTCCCTAAACAGCTCTGTGCCCTCTGAAGGAGGTGCTGGGGCTAACAGGGCTCATGACAGAATGGACCACTGAGCTCTTCAGTGTCATTACAAAAAGGTTTAGCCAATGGCAGCTTCTTACAGTTTGGGACAATAGAAGAGACTTTGAGACTCCATCCTGCCACTTAATTTGAATTTCTTTGTTACGTTTTTCTTAAAATGTTGTATTTTATTTAAAAATAAATAGAAATATGTCATCTACTCAAAGGTAACTGAAAAAACTAAATTCAATGTATTTTTGAACAGCAATCTATTTCCCGGGCTGACGTATACTGTTGGAAGGATGGCCCAGCTATATGTGGCTAGAAAGCAATTTTTCCTTCCCTCCCTTCCACTTTGACAGCACTCAGCATTTAAAAATCTGCCAAATGCAAGTTTTTAAAGCATATCTCTGCTATAATTGTCATTATCTATAGATAATTTAACTTTTCTCTGTACTAGCAAAGGAGGAACAGGATGCAGAGGAATTATAGAACAGGAGTAGAGATAGTCAGCCCTCGTGCTTTGTTTTAGATTTGAGACAGTCTATGTTAAACAATGCTCAAAATCTGTTTAGAAGTAGACAGGGTGTAATCCATAAATAAGTAATAAAAATCATCATATATTTGGGTAGACTAAGGCTGTCAGATGCTATTAAAAGGCATTTACACAAATATTTTAAAAGTTTGAGCTGTCAATGGTCTAAGGTAGGCAGCTTTTCCAACACAGCTACTGAAATAATACAAAGTTTACAATAATTATCTTTCAGAAGGTCTGTCTGTCTTCCTTTGATAGTCACCTATGAAAAGAAAGTGACAGGTTAATACTCATTTCATAGCTATGACACAATTCAAATCAATGCTAAACAACTATATATTTATTAATTAGCATTACTTTTCTGTATCTGTATGACTCTCCATATTGTTGTAATTTCATCAAATAGTCATTTGCTTTTTATGTTAATAATCCCTTCACATGCCTTCCTTTCATCTGTATTCTTGCATGCTATTTGTTGTTCTGCTAAATCCCTATTACAGAGGCCTATGAGTTCCAAGAGCTTGATGAATAATTGGAAATGTTTTATCCCTGAGCTTCAAAAAAAAGTGCTAGAAATAATTATAAGCAAACATCTTCTGTAGTGTCCCATATCAATCCAATCCCTGCTTTACGCTGTTTGTCCTTTAGATAGAGAAGGAAACAGTGAGATCTTGGTTACCAGCTCTTGCAGCATGAAGGGGACAGATGTTTCAGTTTCCATTGCTTTTTCTTCTGTCTTCTCTGTTCTTTCTGGCAGCTCGGGCTGTTCACTACAATACATTCCACAGTTAGTCAAGCCTATAATTTCACAAGATACAGTTAATTATTGATCAATCAAAATGAACTTCATAATCCTTTTGGCAACTTGTGCTGTACTTGAACTTTTCTCTTGCCCATAAAATAGCTTAATGGTCTACAGTATAATGAACATGAAGGATATGTTCAAAGTAGCAGGCAAATCCTACCTTTCCTGGTTGTGCCAATTCAGAATTATTCCTTACAGCTTATCACATTCTCCCTATTTTTATCCAGTTCCTCAGCTAAAGATACAAGCCTTCTCTCAACCCTTATCCAGACCTCAGATGCAGAGCTTTCATATCTTTCCCTCAAATTTGATATCATTTAAAGAATTTATTTAGTATTGAATATGTATTTTTAAATCTTTAGTTTCCTCTGCATAAATAAAGTTCATTAAATAATAAAATAGCTCTCCTAAGCCACAGAATTGCATTTTCAGTACAAGTATGTAGTTGTTTTCCTGAACAGGCAATTAAAATGAAGAGCTTGTGCATCTAAATATAATAACTCCCTCCTCTCAGTGAAAATACAAACTATGTGGGGAGGAGTCCTCAGACCCCTGTATCTCATACATGATGTGTGCACAGAATGATATTACAGCTGGTTGCTAGTCACCAATTCAGTCAACATTTATTGAGAGTCTTCTATGTGTGATGGCCTTACTGTGATGACCTCACAGAGAGTGCGATGGAAATTGGAGTATGACAGTCTGGAAACTAAGCATTGTCATAATGCATAATGACAGTTTCAGCAGAAGGATTTTGGCTGTGGAGAGAAGAATGGAGAGGAAAAAAGAAATTATTAATATATGGGTAATCAAGTTCACTCAGTCTGCTATTGGAATGGGATCCTCTTCTAAGGAAAATATTCATTCCATGACCCAGGCAAACCGCCATCCCTCTGTCCTGCAGGCGCTCAATGTTTCCAATGTTTGAGGCAGTACACTTGCTACCATGCAGAGATGAATGGGCCGTGGTTCCTTCCTGCAGGGTCTGTATGATGTTAGGCTGGCAAGGCCAATGAAGATGACTGCTGTACCCACAAGGTGCATGGGTTCCTTCAGTTTCCCAATTCGCTTTCCACCTGGGAAACTCAGTTATAGGGCTGTGTCTCGCTTCTCTTGAGACTTATGTGTGCACTTTTGCCCTTATAAAACACTAATAAGCAAACAGAAACCCACAAGATTTATGATAACCTGGGTGACTTCCTTGTCTACGTAGACAAAAGAGGCTAGTCTAGATGCCTATGAAAGAAGATACACTTCTAGGTGTTTACTGTGAAGAACCATAAAGAGAAGTAAAGATAAAATGCTTCATAAAGAAAGACTATTTATGACTGAGGAAGTCTGGGAAGCTTTTCAGATTTTATGACCAGTTGAGCCAGACTTCTTAGGACAGGTTGTTTTCATCAGATGCAGACAAATTGAAGAAGAGCAGATGATAAGCAAGAAGGAGGAAATGCGGGAGCAAAGGCTCAGCAACAGGAAATGTAGGATGGCATATTCACTGTTCATTTGCTTTGACTGTACATGCACCAGGCCCCCTTAACCTGTACCTAAAAATGGTGATGCGTTTGATTAGTACATAAACAAGAGTGATCTTGAAAACCAATATGTCCAAGCAAGAATTTATTTCCTGTCTCAAGTCTCATTTGTCCCAGAGTCTGTACTGAAATTGGCAGCCAAGTGCATTTAAAGTCTGCATGCCACAGAGAACTGCTTTTAGTCAGAAGCACCTGGTATTGTAGAAAAACCTGAGCTACAGACCCAGACACACCTACTTTCCTATGCTTCCCTAGTGGGCTAAATTCTGAGCCTCTATCACTTCACCTATACCCTCTTCTAGAGCTGTTAGGGAGTTCACTAAAATGTTTTACCTAAAACATTTGATACTTACTAAGTACTCGATAAATAGTGGTTTCTTCTATTACGTTTTAGAACAGTTTGGAAAGGTCATGCTTGAGAATCTTCACTTTAAACAGAGCTGTAATTTTCTTACCTAAAGTTCATTGATTGTATAAGTATAGAAACATTTAAATAAAATTTATGTGTGATATATTTTGGTTATTTGTCCCCTCCAAATCTGAAATTGAAATATGATCCCTGTTGTTGGAGGTGGGGTCTGGTGGAAGGTATGTGGGTCACAGGGGCAGATCCCTCATGAAGGGCTTGGTGCCCTCCCTGTGGTTATGAGTGAGTTTGCACTCTTAGTTCATGCAAGAGTTGATTGCTTAAAATGGCCTGGACCCTCTCTTGCTCCCTCTCTCACCATGTGATGCTCCTGCTTCCCCTTCCCCTTCCACCATGAGTAAAACCTTCCTGAGGTCCTCACCAGCAGCAGATGCTGACACCACGCTTCATGTACAGCCTGCAGAATAGTGAGCCAAATAAACATCTTTCCTTCATAAATTACCCAGCCTTGGATATTCCTTTAGAGCAACACAAAATAGACTAATGCAATGTGAAAAATACTGTGTTACAAACGTATTTTTACATGATATTCTATCTTATTAAATGTAAAAATACCTATACCTTGTATAATTACCAGAGATGTAATAAACTCTTTGGGAAGCATTAATTTTAATGTACGTTTTAAATAAATACATTTGTGCACATGATTTTTTTAAAAAATTCAGATATCAAAAAAGATACAAAATATATGCCCTCTCGTTCTTCAGAGGCAACCACACATTTAAACTATTTTTATGGAGGTTAGGTAAGTCAGAAGAGATATTTTTAAAAGATTAGTTTATAGGCTGGGTGCCGGGGTTCATGCCTGTAATCCCAGCACTTTGGGAGGCCAAGGCGGACGGATCATGAGGTCAGGAGATCGAGACCATCCTGGCTAACACAGTGAAACCCCATCTCTACTAAAAATACAAAAAATTCGCTGGACATGGTGGCGGACGCCTGTGGTCCCAGCTACTCGGGAGGCTGAGGCAGGAGAGTGGCATGAACCCGGGAGGTGGAGGTTGCAGTGAGCCGAGATCACGCCACTGCACTCCAGCCTGGGCAACAGAGCAAGACTCTGTCTCAAAAAAACAAAACAAAACAAAAAAAAACATTAGTTTATAATGTCATCAGGGAAAGTGCAACAACAAACTGTGTAGACCTGCATCTTCAGCAACTTAATACCTCCTTGTATTAAGAATGTTGTGTAAAAATGTACATAGAAATGACACTCAAATACTTGTATCTTTTAAAATGGGAAAATACCCAGAAATTACAATTATTGCCAGAGAACAGGTTGGTATTTTGTGGAGCACTTAGTTCCAGTTCTCCTCCAACTTCTCACATAAAGCTTGTTCTTTCACAACGTAAACTTGTTCTAAAGCAAGGGTCTACAAACTTTTTCTGTAAAGGGCCAGATAGCAAATGTTTTAGACTTTGCCTGCCACATAGTTCCTGTCACAACTATTCTTTTCTGTCATTGTAGTTGGAAAGCAACCATAAACAATACTCAAACAAATGGGTGTGTCTGTATTCCAATAAGCTTTGTTTTCACAACAGACAGCAGAATTTGGCTCATGATCTTTGGTTTGCCAAGCACTTTCTAAAGTAACATATGACAAAAGGAAGAACACAACACAAGGATAAAAGAACCTGCAGGAGGAGATGCCGAAGTTACAGAAAGTGAGAAGTACAGCAAAAAAGAGGACAGTTGTAGTAAAGAATAGATTTCCTGTTATTTATCCATTTTTTCCTACCACTCTATGGCAGAAAACTTTCATTTCAGGAGATAACACTAACCACCTTGATGCCAGATAGTTGTTTTATTGGAAATTTACATTTTATATGATGGGATGTACTCTTTCCAAACTACAGGGTTTGATACTTAAAATAGTCTAACATTATTGGACTTGCCTCATCTATTTCCAAAAGTTTTGGTGCAATTCTGACCAACAAGATCCCAGCAACTGACCCTGGAGAAAATTCCATGTTTCAGAGGAGAGATAAATAAGCATTTTTCCCAGCCTCTTTCCCAGTCAGCATTAAGACACCACCAAAAACTTCATGAACCTAGTATAAAAGACACATTTTTGCATAATGCCACTTAGTTTGTGTTATTTAAATCTGGAGCCTGAGATCTGTGTATTCCTGGTGAAACAACTTGGGCAAATAGAAAAACAAACTTTGCCTCAGTGGAAGATTAGTCAGGGAGCCCCAGTGGACATTTCACAGCAGTAAAATCCATGCAAAATGAATCTGGACAAGAATAGTCTGTCTAAAATATCAATTTGCCCAAATAATATATTTATAGACTATTATTACATCTAGGAAAAAAACCACACTAGATTGAAACTGTAAAATTTCACTGATAAAAATGATCCATTCTCAAATGTCAACCAACATTAAAAGGGAGTATTTGACACTTTTAAATAAAAAATGATGTGCAAATTACACAAGAAATCTATGGAGACTCCTTCAGGTCTTTTTTCCTTCTCCATCCTGCTCTAAAACATGCAATAAACCTTTTTCAATTGGAGAGGTTTAATCTATGTGTATAAGGGGACTTAAAGGCAGTGCCTTCTCTCTTTTCCTGTAGGCCTATGTGCAGAGCTTTTTTCAGATATTGATTGTGAAAGTGATATCACACCAGAAGGTACGTTGATATGGTGTCGGGTAAAAGAAAACAGCAAAGAATCCTTACAGTCTAATCAAAGCTCTGTCCAAGCCCCACACTCTGATGAAATCCAATCAATAGAGACGATTAAATGACACATACAGAGTCATCAATATTAAATACACTCCATTTCCTGTACAAGATCTGGGTAACACAGAGTGGACAAGATAGAACTTGACTCTGCAAGTTTATTTACAGGATATGAGCTATATTTAAATATGAGTATGAACGTTTGGCTCAGTCATTTGCCCAAAAAATTAAGGTGCCAACTATATGTTTCGAAACACATCATGGAGTATAGACTTTGAGGGTACCTTTACTGAGAGTTTGCTACAAGCCAGCCAATGTGCTAATTGCTTTACAATTATTATCTCGTCTATAAATATTAACTATCTTTTTTAAGGGTGAGGAAACTGAGATTAAGATGTGTTCAGAGGTACGAAATTAAGAGAATTGGAAATGGAACTTGTTGCTGTCTGACTCCACAAGGCATGCTCTCCACCAGTATGGCCCAAATCCATTGCTAACTGACTATAATCTTGGAATACTCACCTGACATCTGTTTCATTGAAGTCTCTTTCTTCTGTAAACTGAAAAGTTTGAACCCCTAAAGTGTCTCTCCTGATCTAAATTTCCACCTAGCACCAGGACTGTGGGCCAGGTACTTGTAAGTTGTGAATAATATCACTTTATTACAATGGCTCACTTATTGGTGAGAAAGAGTATATTTTCAAGGGCTGGGATTTTTTTACTCCTCCTTTTAACAGAAGTGACGGTCTAAGAAAATAAGCAGAGGCATTTTGAGGAAAGCTTGGTTTAGCAGATTTAGGGGAAATCTTTAGTGGCTCAGTGTGGTGTACATTACAGAAGAAGCTGGCTAATGTGGGTTACCAACTACTTCACCTCAGACTCAGGAAATGGGCTTCAAAATTTTCCTCATTAGTTTTCTTCCTTTTTTAAACACAGAACATTTTGCCACCAATGTAATCAATCTCTAAAAGTAATTTTTTAATGTACATACTCTTCATCTTTTTAAAAAATTTACAAAACACATACTTCTTACAAGGTGCCAGGTACCATTTCCTAGATGCAGAAACTAAGACAGAAATTAAGTAATTTGCCTGCAATCATCTAGCGGGACACATGGATGGGCCAGGATTTGAACCTAAGCATGGGGCTCTAGAGAACATGCTTACAAAGGCAGAACTCTGTTGCCCCTCTCTGTATAACCTACAGTTCTTAGAAAGAGGTTTTATATAGAAGGTAGTTATTTTAAAGATGTTTATAAGAGATAAAATGAAAAGCCTTTTATGCTAATGAACAAGTATGGCAGAAATGTGATAAATGTATGGAAACTATTTCCCTCGAAGACAGTCACTGCTAAATTTACCCTTGGAGAAAGGACAGAAACAGGTATGACCACAAATTTAATTGATGTAAGTTTCTAAACAGCTGGGAGGCAATTATGAGTTTTGATGACTGTTCACCACTGTTGGCCCTTTCGATACCCATGTGAACTTCAGTAACTTCTTTGACAGAATTCACAGACAGTGGCTTCCTTTAAAGAAAAATTTTATCATTTGACCATTCAGAGAGTAATATATTGTTTATACTTTTCAGAGCAAGAATAAGAAAAAAAAATATCTGCTTCTTTATCTTCATATCCTAATTATAGCAATAATTAAAACCTGTTTCTCCTCTTTGCCTAAGAGGCATCATACCACCAGTCCCACCTATGTCATAGAGACTTTTTTGGTGCTTTTTTTTTTTTTTTTTTTTTGGTCTCTTTTCCTCTTAGTGGGTAATCTTGCTGATTTCCTTTGTCAAGTTATGCAAAATAACAAATGTCAAAGCTTGGAAACTGGTAATTTGGCAATTTTAGACAATCGCCTCATAACCACATTTTAGTACACCTTTGAAGCAGTAGAAGTTCAAAGGCTGTGAAAAGATGACTATTGCCGTGCCTGTTACTGTGACTCATTTGGAGTAATTGGTCTTGTCTGATGTATGTTTTGAACTGAGGAAGTAGAGCTTTATTACCACAATCAGATACAGGTTTTTAGCTAAGGAAGTGGAGTTTTCCTCGCAGATGTAGATTCGTGCTTGATAAGGCAGAAAGCAGACAGATGTACCTCTATGCACCAGGGAAGAAGCGTGGAGAAGGAACAAATAAAGCAGTTGAGAAAATTCCATGAAGCTTCAGTGAAGTGCTTTTGGAAGCAGGCCCAGTTACGAAATTTCTCACAAGCAAGCAACTCATAATTTAGATGCAGATTTCAGACTTTAATTTTGATCACCAACCTAAACCTACCTATTATCCTCATCATGTTAAAAGTGGGCCAGTGATGTGCACACTCGTCTACTGAGTAAAGAGAATCGTCTTCTAAAAAGAATATTAACTCCTCTTTCTACTTTTCTTTAAAACTAAGAAAATAGAAAGAAGTGTTAATATTCTTTTAAGAAGATGATTTTAAAAGCCAGTTTTTACTTCATTAATTTCTTAACAATGAAGACTGTTGTTTCAGAATCTATTTCACAAAAAATAACAGGCAAAAATGTTCAGCTTCAGAGAAAGCACCTAGATATGTTATTTCTTTTTGCACTTTCATACAATAAATTTTATCATTTTCCATGTGTGAATATGCTTGTAAATAAAGGAATGAGATCAAAAAAATAAAATAAATAAAATGAGGCACACACACACACACACACACACACACACACACACACAAAATTCCTTGGAGTTAAGGTTGGTTACCTTTTAAAATATTTCTCATGAACCATTCAGTCAACTAATATTTATTAAATGCTTACAATGGGTCAGGCATTGGGCTGGAAATACATAGATTATAAGATAGAATCTCTTTTTCAAAGAGTTTACAATCCAGCAGGTAAAAAGACAAAATGGTACATATAATAAGCAAAAGTAATCAAAGGGAAGCATGGGCAGGAGATAGTAGATAAGGCTTCCCAGAAATGACTAGTTCAGTAACCACTGGATATTGATGGAGTCAGGGCCTGGGTATAGGCTTTCCTGAAGGAGGGCATAGCCGGTGTTAAGATACAGAAACACCGAAGGGTATACTCTATTTCTAAACTACCACGGTTGGTCTGGTTAGAGATTAGGAGAGAATGAGTTAGATGGTGAAGATGGAAGTGAAAAGGAAAAGTGGCAAGAGAAGAGATGGATCCAGCTGGAATTACAGAGACAGGTAAAGAGCCATCTCGGTGCAAGTGAAACACAGGAGGCACTGGAGCGGGATCAATGGGCAAGGTACGGAATTGAGGAGGCACATTAAAGTGACCTTTCAAGGGTAGAATACGTGGTAAAAATGTGTGGGAGATGTAAATAAAAAGGGAGAGGAAAGAGTCTTTAGAAGACTTGCCTCCCCTCAGAGATAGAAGTCATTTTGTTTACATACATTCATTATGTCATTATTTAATTAAGGTCTACCCCTGTCACCCCAGATTAAAAGCTCTTCAGTGTATCTTCAGGCCCATGAAACTCTCTGACGACTCAGTATTAGTCGTGAAACTGATTTTTAAAATACAAGGTAAAATTAAAATTTTCCAAATTTGATGACACAAAGTATTTTTAAGCTAATTTATTCACAGTGAGCTCTAAAATTTTATACATATAAAAAAATGGGTCAGGCATAGTGGCTCATGACTGTAATTCCAACACTTGGAGAGGCTGAGGTGAGAGGATCACTTGAGCCCAGGAGTTTGAAACAGCCTGGGCAACATAGTGAGACCCTGTCGGTCTGAAAAAAAAAAAAAAAAAATGTTTTTTTTAATTAGCCAGGTGTGGTGGCATGCATCTGTAGTCCCACCTACTCAGGAGGCTAAAGTGGGAGGACTGCGTGAGCCTGAGACATCAAGATTGCAGCGATCTGTGATCACACCATTGCACTCCAGCCTGGGCAACAGAGTGAGACCCTGTCTCAATCAATATTTGATTTTAGTTGATTGATAAAAGGCAACAGTTTAGCATACTCTTCATCACTCACAGTGACAAAGGAACTGGAATAAGGGATATGGGAAAGAAAAGAATGAGAGGTATCTGAAGGAAAAAAATAAAGAGGAGAGATTGTCATGAAAGGAGCTGCATACAAAAGTGGGGAGGTCAAATGTTGTCAAGAGCCATTTACTGTTGAGAAGACGATGGGAAGGAGTATGAAAGGGTTCAGTGTAAAAGAAACATCAAAAAGTCAACATGACTGAAATCAGTACCACTTCTTCCTCTACATGTTGTTATTTATTAGCCAAGCTTGCACATTTTTTAAACTAATTTATATACAATGAAATATGCATATTTTAAAGTGTACAATTTAATGATTTTGACAAGTACACATACCCTTGTACCCAACATACAGGACATTTCCATCGTGCTAGAAAGTTTCCCTTCTGTTCCCATATAGGAATTCCACAGACTTCTTACGCAGCCAATACTCTGACCTTAATCAATAGAGACTACCCTTGCCTGTATTTGAAGCATACACATATTATATCATACAGTATGTACTCTTTTGTTTTGATTCTTAAATTTAATCAAACGTTTTCATTTAGTTCTTCAATATTTCTGTCCATCTTCCAATAGTTTATTCTTGCCTAACACTGAGTAGTACTACATCATATGAATATATCAGAATTTCTGTTTTTCTCTTAAGGATAATTGAGTTACTTCCAGTTAGGGACTACTGTGAATAAGTTGCTATAAACATTTTGGTAAACTGCTGTTTGTGGGCATATGATTCATTTCTTTTGTAAATACCTGGGTGGTAGATTGATGGAGTTTGTTTAACTTTGAAGAAATAGCCAAGGAGTCTTTCAAAGGGACTGTAATAATTTGTAGCCCCATAAGTAATGAATGAAAGTTCTAGGGACTCCCATATCATTACAAATATTTAGTGTTGTCAGTCTTAATTTTGTTCTTCAAATGGGCATAGAGTCAGTATTTGGTTCTAATGGAGGACTGTTCCGTGGACTTACTGGCCTGCCATATCTTTTGGTAAGTGGCTGTTCAAGTATCGTGCCATTTGTATTGACTAGTTTACTCTTCATTAATGATTTGCAGATTCTTTTGTATTCTGGATATAGGACCTTTTCAAATTTAGGTATTATAAATATTTTCTTCGTTCTGTGCCTTGCCTTTTTATTTTCTTAATAATAACTTTTGATTGGCAGTTTTTTAAAAAATCGCTTTGGTGAGGTCCACTTTCTAAATTTAATTTTTCTTATGGTTGCTGCTATTTGTTTTTTACTAAAACATCTTTCCATATCCAAAGGTCATAAAAAAATTCTCTAATAATTACTTTTTTGAAATGTATCGTTTTAGCTTTTACATTTAGGTATATGACCCATCTCTAAGTTTTTGTGTATATTGTGAGGTAGAGACTGGGGATAATTCCATTAATATTTCACATGTTAATGCAATAGCTATAGAGTCCTTTGTTGAAAAAGAGTATATTTTCTCCATTGAATTGCCTTTATGCCTTTGTCTAAAATCAATTGACCATGTATAAACAGATTTATTCCTGCACTCTATATTTTGTTCAATTTATTTATATATCTCTTTTCATGCCAATTCCACATAATCTTGATGAGCTTAATTTTAAAATAATTCTTAAGATCAGTTAATATAAAAGGTACCACATCGTTCTGCTTTTTCAAAATTGTTTAATATAGTTAGGTCTTTTGTATCTCCCCACAAAATTTAGAATCATCTTGTTAATTTCTACAAAAGAACCTGTGGAAATTTTGATTGGCTTTGCATCAAATTTATAAATTGTTGGAGGAAAGGCAGCTTCTTAATAACATTAGGGTTTCTAATCCACAAACACAGGATATATTTTCATATTTTCAGTACTTTTAATTTTCCCAGCAACGTTTTGGAGACCTTAGTGCAAACATTTTACATATCTTTTGATAATTTTATTACCAAGTTTATTATTGCTAACAAAATTATATTTTACAATTATGTGTTACAATTTTAAAATCACATTTCTTATAAAAATATAGTTGGTTTATCTTTGGACCTTGTATTGTTAGCCTTGCTAAAATCAATTATTATTTCTAGTAGTATTTTATAGAACCAACCTTTTTGATGACATATATAGTCATCATCTGCAAAGAAAGGCGGTTTTACTTTTCCCTTGAAATCATCACACTGGTTTTGTTGTTGTTGTTGTATATTTTTGTGGTGTTTATTAGTTTGTTTGAGATGGAGTTTTGCTCTTGTTGCCCAGGTCGGAGTGCAATGGCATGATCTTGGCTCACTGCAACCTCTGCCTCCCGGGTTCAAGTGATTCTCCTGCGTCAGCCTCCCGAGTAGCTGGGATTACAGGTATGTGCCATCATGCCTGGCTAATTTTGTATTTTAGTAGAGACGGTGTTTCTCCATGTTGGTCAAGCTGGTCTCAAACTCACAACCTTAGGTGATCTGCCCACCTCGGCCTCCGAAAGGGCTGGGATTACAGGTATGAGCCACTGCGCCCGGCCACACTTTTATTTTTTTCTTGCCCTGGTGCACTTAGAATATTTAAAAAATTACTGAATAGAAGTTGTTTATTCAAGATCATTGCCTTATTGTTCCACATTTTAGCCGAATAGCATTCAATATTTTACCTATAAAAATATTTTGGTGGCTTTTAGATGGATGCTATTTATTTAGTTGAAGAAGTTTCTTTCTGTTCCTAGTTTCCTGAGACTTACTTTTTAAATCATAAATGGGTTATAAATTTTGTCAAATGTGTTTTCTGCATCTTTTGAGAGAGTCATACTCTTTCATTTGTTTTTATAGTGTGTCAAGATGATGAAATGACTTGATTGATTTTTGGCTATTAAACCAAACTTGCATTCCTAAAATAAAGCTCACTTAGTCTTGATGGATGGATGTGTGTGTGTTCGTGTGTGTGTGTATATATATGTACACACGTATACAAAATCACTGCTGGTGGGAATGTAAAGTACTGTATTTTTTTTGTAAAAACAGTATGATGGTTCTGATAGTTCCTTAACATTTTAAATACAAAAATACCATATGACCCAGCAATTCCACTTCTTGATAGATACCCAAGATAATTGAAAGTAGGGACTGAAAGAAATGTCTGTTCACCAGTATTCATAGTAGCATTATTCACAATAACCAAAAGGTGGAAAAAATCCATATATCCATGGACAGATGAATAGATAAAACATGGTGTGTATATACAGTGGAATATTATTCAGCCTCAAAACATGGATTCTGACACATGCTACAACTTGGATGAATCTTGAAAGCAGTATGCTAAGTGAGATAAGCTAGACCAAAAAAGGGAAAAAGAACTATTGCATGATTCCACTTATATGACATATGTAGAATACTTAAATTCATAGAGACAGAAAGTACAATAGTGGTTACCAGGGCCTAGAGGAGGGTATAATGAGAAGTTATTGTTTAATGGTACAGAGTGTCAGTTTGGTGCAATCAAAATTTCCAGGAATGCTTAGTAATGATCGTAGCACAACAATGTCAATATAGTTCATGTCACTGAATTGTACACTCGATAATAGTTAAATTCTATGTTTATATATATATATATATATACCTTAACACAAGAAAAATGTTTAAAAATAAAAGTAAAAAAAAATTGTAACATCCCTGAGAGAATGGTTTCCTGAATGACTGTGAGAAGCAAATACCTCATCAACCCCACCCCTATCTCTCCTTCAGTTCTGCATAGACCTGATAGGGTGGTCACTGCAGCATAACATCACATATCCTGGCTAATACACCACCATGTATCATTCCCTGAGGATCTTTATCTGAAAAAATCTGCTAGAGAAAAAATCTCACAAGCATGCACATTGGCTTTTAAGCAAGTGTGCTCATATCACCCTCGGCTGGTCATTAGTCTGTCTTAATCCACTATTTTTTCTCTCTTTGTCATTTCCAGATCCCATGTCCAAATCCTACACTTTCTCGAAATTTCAGACAACATGTTTGCCCTCCTTAATGTCAGAAAAATTTCCTCTTATTTATTGAGAAAGTAGAGGGTTTCAGTTAAGAATTTTCTCAAATTCCCTCCCCTCTGTTTCACAACTAAGTTACGCCTTTGCTGACATATCTCTCTATTGAAAATGTCATTTCCCTGTCTGTACATCAGCAGCTATTAATTCTACTGTGCTTATTATACACTTGAGGTCTGTCTTGGCATAACATCCTGTCACCACCCTCTGAGATAGGTCCTACTATCATTCCAGTTTTATAGTTATGGAAACTGAGGCACAGAGATCTTTGACAACATGCCTATGGCCACAGCTAGCAAGCGCTGAAGATAGGATCCAAACCCATGCAGAGTGCTTGTAATTGCACCTTTTGCACCCAGAGTCTAATACATCTTCCTTGAAAAAAGCCATTACCTTTAATTTTAGAAGTTTACATTATATTTTCCATTGCAATATATTCCCATCTTATAAACATTTTCTTATTTTCCCAATATATTTTTAATGTATACATACACACTCCCTCACACATAATTCCAACTTCCTTGCAAAGCAGCCACTTTTTCTCTCGCCTTCCATTTTCCTATCAGAATGGTTGTTTATAACTTTTCACCTCATATTTAGGTTTTAACCACTGGCTACAAATGAAGTTATTGTCCCAAGTATGCCCTAACACCATCTACACAAAGTCAAAATTTCCAAATGATACAATCTATGTGATTTATTTTTACCTGCCATTCTACTGATCTCTTTGCATTTACCACCTGTTGTCTGTTACCATTTGTTACTCTACCCTTACTTTCATCTGGTTGTCCTTCTACCTTTTCAGAACATTCTTTCTGCTGACCTATTTTTACTTCCCTCATTCCTTTTCTTAAATATTGATATTCTCCATCGTCCTGTGGTTATTGTTGTCCATTCTGTTTCTTTCCAGTAGTTTTCCCAGTATCCAATCTCATTCACCTACAAACACCTTGTTATTGGAAAATGAGTGAGTATCTTCCCGTTTCCCTGCAAAGGGATGGATGTAACGAATTTTGGCAGGCTACTCTAAGAGTAGCCTAATCCAACAATTTGAGATACAACTAGCACTTACTCATTGATTAGTATGTTCCAGGCTCTGTTCCAAGCATTACATAAGTTTTAATTCATTGAGTTCTCACAATAATCACATGAGGTAGACATTATTATCATCTCCACATGAAAGGTGAGAAACCTAAGACACAGAGAAGTAACTAACCCAAGGATTCTTGACTGGTAATTGACAAAGCCAGGATTCAACATATAAGTGTGGTTGCAGAAGCATTCTCCTACCAGCCATGCTATATCATGTTTTAATCAGTAAAAGATGCCATTGGCAGGACCATGACGCTAAACAACCCTGACAGTCCTTTTGCGTAGATCATGCAGAGGTGCTGACCAATGGGAAGGTGATCACTGTTGTTCATCCACTTCCTCACACATAAGGACAGAGATAAGACATGGGTAAGTCAGAGGCAATGGTGTTTTGAGTTAAATACAGGTAAGAAAACACAATGGCATTTAAATCAGATAAACTATTTGGAATAAGGAAAGAACACTAACACTGAATCGGCTTCAGTCCTCTCAGATGTCATAACATGGAGCTGTAAGGCACATTTTTACCTCCTAGAATACTAGATGGAGAGAGGCATTCAATAGCCAGATAGGATATATATATATGTTCAGATAATATCTTATCACTCCGCTGCATCAAAACCTTCAATAGCTTTCCACTACACTTAAAATAAATACCAATACATTAAGGGACATGTTCATTTCAGCATCGTCAGGCTCCCACCAATTACCTTTTTCCCCATTCCCAATATTCCTTTTACCCTGCCCGTCTGTTCTGTCTGCCTGGAACACCTATCTATCAATTTTTGGCAGGCTCACCTCCTTTTCAACCTTCCACAAATATTACTTCCTTAGAGAGGCCTTCCCTGTTCCACTTAATGTAAGTAGATTATCCCCCTCTCCTAGTTACTATCTAGCATCTCATTTTGTCTAATTTATTTATTACCTAATTATTCATTCTTTACCTACCCTACTAGAATGTAAGCTGCTAGAGAACAGGGACTTTGTCTTATCCTACATCACATTCATAATATTTAGCACAGAGCCTGGTAAATAGCAGCAATTTCAGATGTTTATTATACTAAGAAATAAGTAATATATTTCATCGAATTTCCCTACAATATTTTTGTCTGCAAACATATAAGCTCAAATTTTCTATGAATTTTTACCTGAAAGAACATAAACTTCGGAGTTGGACAGTCTTGGATTCATGCCCAATTCTGCTACTTACAAACTGCATGATCTTGGGCTTATTTGTAATTTTAAACTTCTCTTTTATTTAATAAGTAAAATGATACTTCACAGAATCAGTATGATCATTAAGTGTGATAATATGTATACAGTGATATACTCAGTTCCTGGCACACAGCCAACAAGTAATAAACGTTCATTTTCTCTCTTCATTTGTTTCTCACCTACTTCAACACTACCTTACAAACTCATAGACCAGTACATCACACCAAACCTATTAGAAAATAAGTCAACCAAATGCAATCTTTGCCCAATTTCAAATCGCTAAGTCTTATTTTAACCTTCCAAATCCCAGAAAATTTTATCAAGGTGATAAAGATAAGAGAGAAGCTCAAAGCATGGGAGAAACTGAAAAAGAGAAAAAAAGGAAAAAGAAAAGAAAAACAGAAAAAAAGATGCTGACAGACTGCACCAGACCTGGTTTGACATTTACTAAGGATGCACACAGTACGCAAAGGCAGCACTGAACATTGACAAGCCTTGTTGACTGCTTTGGGACAGTGCCTGCTGCTAGCTCTGTGTGTGGTTGCAACTCAAGGACTTTCGTCAGAAATTAGCAACTATTTTTCAAGTGTTTTGGCCAACATGAACCTTTCACAGTCCCTTACCTTTTTTCCCCCTTTGAGGTGATAGGAAATGTGGACATTGAAAAGCAAAAACAAACAAACAAAAAAAACCCCAAAAAACAAAAAACTCCACAGTATTTAGCATTTTACAGTTTGCTTGTATTTCATCATTCATATACTTATAAAAACAATTTAAGGATATATCCGAGGATAATATTTCCTATAGAAAAGGCGCTGATGTTTTTCTGGAGGCAGAGGTCAGATTCTCAAGGAGGGGATTAGTAGGAAATACGTTGTGCTACTTACTTGACATGCATCTAGCCTCACTCTGGAACTCTCTTTATATAGAGATGACATAGATAGATGCCTTTAGTTATCACCAGTAGGTTTGGAATGAATCTTGAATGCTCTCACTTCAAAGGGCACAGATTTCAGTTTTAGGGTGGGGAGACTTGTCAATTTCTCCTCAGGGCCCATACTCTGCCCCCATTCGCATGTTTACAACAAGAGAAGCAGCTCGTGTGTCCTAAAATTTGAAACCCTAGGGTAAGTATTGCCATGTCATGGGGTGGGTCCAGCATAGCTGGAATTGCAAAATAAAATTAAAAGTTAGGATTCAGGATGCAAAGGAAAAGCACAGAACAGTATTTCACCTGTAATTGCACTTTAGCTGAACTACCAACTTAATTGTTTAAAAACTAAGTAAAACTGTTTCCAAGTTGACCAGCAAAACTATCTTAAAATACTTCTAAGAGTGCTAGTTTTGAATGAGAAGAGTTTTTAAGTATTATCCTATAAGCCCAAGTAAGATTCAGTGAGGAGCAACGTCCTCACCAAAGTCTTGAAATTCACACCTGTTCTTAAGTTTAGGTTACATCATAGCACCAGTAGCTAGGGTGCAGCTAATGGGATAGGCACAGCAGTAATTTGAGGAATATCTGTTTGTCATTTCAAAGTCGGATGTTACAAATGAAGACTGACCTTATCTAGCAGGGTTATTAGCAGAAGATCTTCCCGCAGAACTTCTAATAGAAATCCTATACACCCCACCATAATCATCTCAGTCTTCTGGTTGCTTTCCTTCTTCTGGGACTTGGTCTTTACTGGTGTGACTCAGTTTGATGTCATCTTGTTTCTCCTCCAACTAAGGCTGACCTTAAAGAGACTGGTCATGTTGCATTTTCCAAAATGGTCAAATTCCCAAATCGTGGAAAAATAGGGATTATTTTCTTCCATCTTACTGAGAACTTAGATAATCCATCATCATGTTTTCTTTCCTTCTGTGAGAAAGCTTGTGATATGGTTTGGCTGTGTCACCACCCAAATCTCATCTTGAATTGTAACTTCCACAGTTTCCACCTTTTGTGGGTGGAACCTGGTGGGAGGTGATTGAATTATGGGGGCAGATCTTTCCTGCATTGTTATTGTGACAGTGAATGAGTCTCATGAGAGCTGATGGTTTTAAGAAAGAGAGTTTCCCTGCACAAGCTTTGTTTGCCTGCTGCCATTCATATAAGGTATGACTTGCTCCTCCTTGCCTTTCACTTTCCACCATGATTGTGAGGCCTTCCTAGCCATGTGGAACTGAAAGTCCAATAAAACTCTTTTGTTTATTTGTTTATTTGTTTTGTAAATTGCCCAGTCTCAGGTATGTCTTTATCAGCAGCATGAAAAGGGACTATAATAAAACAAATTTGTACCGATACTGGGGTGTTGCTGAAGTGATATCCAAAAATGTGGAAGTGACTTTGGAACTGGGTAAGAGGCAAAGGTTAAAACTGTTTGGAAGGCTCAGAAGAAGACAGAAAAATGTGGGAAAGTTTGGAACTTCCTACAGACTTGTTGAATGACTTTGATCAAAATGCTGATAGAGATACGGACAATAAAGTCCAGTCTGAGGTGGTCTCAGATAGAGATGAGGAACTTGTTGGGAACTGGAGCAAAGACGACTCTTGTTAAGTTTTAGCAAAGAGACTGGCAGCATTATGCCCCTGCCTTAGAGATTTGTGGAACTTTGAACTTCAGAGAGATGATTTATGGTGTGCGGTGGAAGAAATTTCTAAGCAGCAAAGCATTCAATATGTGACTTGGGTACTGCTAAAGGCATTCAATTTTTAAAGGGAAACAGAGCATAAAAGTTGGAAAATTTGCAGCCTTGACAATCTGATAGAAAAGAAAATCTCATTTTCTGAGGAGAAATTGAAGCTGGCTGCAGAAATTTGCATAAGTAACAAAAAGCCAAATGTTAATCACCAAGAAAATGGAGAAAACGTTTCCAGGACATGAAAGAGATTTTTGCAGCTGCCCCTCCCATCACAGGCTTGGAGGCCTAGGAAGGAAAAATGGTTTCATGGGTCAGGTCCAGGGTCCATGTGCTATGGGAAGTCTAGGGACTTACTGCTCTGCATGCCAGTTGCTCCAGCTGTGACTGAAAGGGGCAAACATAGAGCTTGGGCTGTGGCTTCAGAGGATGAAACCCTCAAGCCTTGACAGCTTCTATGTGGTATTGAACCTGCAAGTGCACAGAAGTCAAGAATTGAGGTTTGGGAACCTTCGCCCAGATTTCAGAAGATGTAGGCAAATGCCTGGATGTCCAGGCAGAAGTTTGCTGCAGGGGTTGGGCTGTCATGGAGAACCTTTGCTAGGGCAGTGCAGAAGGGAAATGTGGTGTCAGAACCCCCACACAGAGTCCCTACTGAGGCACCACCTAGTGAAGCTGTGAGAAGAGGGCCACCGTCCTCCAGACCCCAGAATGGTAGATGCACTGACAGCTTGCACCATGTACTTGGTAAAGCCACAGACACTCAAACCCAGCCTGTGAAAGCAGCCAGAAGGGAGGCTGTATTCTTCAGAGCCACAGGGGTGGATGTTCCAAAGACCATGGAAACCCATCTTTTGCATCCATGTGACCCAGATGTGAGACACGGAGTCAAAGGAGATCATTTTGAAACTTAAAGATTTGACTGCCTTGCTGAATTTTGGCCTTGCGTGGGGCCTGTATCTCCTTTCTTTGGCCAATTTCTCCATTTAGAATGGATGTATTTACCCAATGCTTGCACCCCCATTGTAACTAGGAAGTAACTGTGATTTCACAACTCATAGGGAGAAGGCACTTGCCTTGTCTCAGATGAGATGTTGGACTGTGGACTTTTGAATTAGTGCTGAAATGATGTATGATTTTGGGGGACTGTTGGGAAGGCATGACTGGTTTTGAAATGTAAGGACATGAAATTTGGGAGGGACGAGGGGTGGAATGATATGGTTTGTCTCTGTCCCCACCCAAATCTCATCTTGTATTGTAATTCCCACAATTCCCACATGTCATGGGAGGAAAACGGTGGGAGATGATCAAATCATGGAAGCAGATCTTTCCTGTGCTGTTCTCATGACAGTGAATGAGTCTCATGAAATCTGATGGTTTTAAAAATGAGAGATTATCTGCACAAACTCTCCCTTTGCCTGCCACCATCCATGTAAGATGTGACTTGCTCCTCCTTGCCTTTCACCTTCCATCATGATTATGAGGCCTACCCAGCCACAGGGAACTGTAAGTCCAACACACCTCTTTCCTTTATAAATTGTCCAGTCTTGGGTATATCTTTACCAGCAGCATGAAAACAGACTAATACAGCTTGTAAGAAAAGTGTTTATGGATTAATGCTTTAAAGGGGGTCCAACTGATGCCTTTTAGTATTAAGCATGGGTTCAGTGTATTAACAGATTTGTAATAATTTTTTAAGTAAGGGCTTTCGGATCATGTGGCTTGGCCATCAGGATGCAGAGGAACAGGGAAGGAAGAATGCTGAAATCCTATTTGCAAAGGAATTTGGTGGGGAATTCATGGCCTATTTCATTTCTACCCAGACATAGCCCTCACAAATCCTGCTACTGCTTGACCAAATCAGCAAATCAGGTCTGTTTTTAAGGCTGCTACTTTTAACTTGAACCCCTGCTGGTTTTCCTACTTTATTTATTTAATTGTGTGTATGCAGTTGTGGGAGGATAGAAGGAGTGGATCCTTAACTTTTTTTTACCATGCATTTAACTGGATTCAAGGTTGAGTTCAAGCAGGACTCTGACCTGAGCAGGTTCCACTGCTCTGTTCCCCAGCTGGCTGAGCCCCTCACTGTGGCATTACCATGAACCCACTGGCTGGAATTCACAGGATTCTACCACCAGGACTTCTAACAAAGGCTTATTTAAAAAACGCATTTAAATCTGACACTTAAAGAAGGGAGTGATGTTTGCCTGTATGGTGGGCTTATTTAAGATTGCCAGGTCATTCAGAAAGCATGAGATTTAATGTTCTGTGTTCTTCAAACACATTTGTAAAACAAAACAAAACAATCAACTTATTTGCCTTTCATATCTTCTCTTTCAGCACTCTTCCTCCTTTGGGAAAAAAAAAAAAAAAAAAATCACTCTTCCCAATAGAAGCCTCTCTTCAAAAAAGGAAAGAAAAAAGTCAAGTGACTAAAATTCTTCCTTTCGCAAGAGAAATAAAATAACACACACAAAGAGAAAGAACACCAAGTTATTTCCTTTCCAGTGGTCTTTGACATGTTTTATGTACCTATCTTCAGACTTTCCTTCTCCCAAGACAGATTCTTATATTAGAGTTGTATTAAAAATCTAACAAATTAATTAACTAATAAAAATAAATCAGGAAGTATACATTATTAAGCTTTCTTTTGGAAGTAGAATCTTTTGCATCCTTCCGAATAAAGAATGCCTTTTAATTTTTCTAGCACAAGATGGTTACAGTAGTGTAGTGTGTAGCTTAGTGACAGGCATATATTCTGAAAATGAATCTTTGGCAATTTCATTGTTGTGCAAACATCATAGAGTATACTTCCACAAACCTAGATGGTCTAGCCACTTACACGCCTAGGCTATATGGTACAGTCTATCACTCCTAGGCTACATTACTGTACTGAATACTATAGGAAATTGTAACACAATGGTAAGTATTTTTGTATCTAAACATATAAAAGGTACAGTAAAAATACAGCATAAAAGACAAAAAAATGGTACACCTGTATAAGGTACTTACCATAAATGGAGTTCATAGGACTGGAAGTTGCTTTCATTGAGTCAGTGAGTGGTGAGTGAATGTGAAGGGCTAGGACATTATTGTACACTACTGTAAACTTTATAAATACTGCATGTTTGAACTACAGTAAATTTATAAGAAATATTTTCTTTCTTCAATAACAAATAACAAATTAACCTTAGCTCACTCTGTTTTGCTCTATAAATTTTTAGTTACGTATTAGTTCATTTTCATGCTGCTGATAAAGACATAGCCGAGACTGGGCAATTTACAAAAGAAAGAGGTTTATTGGACTTATAGTTCCACGTGGCTGGGGAACCCTCATTATCATGGCGGAAGGTGAAAGGCACATCTCACATGGTGGCAGACAAGTGAAGAGAGCTTGTGCAAGGAAACTCCCCTTTTTTAAACTGTGAGATCTCATAAGACTTATTCACTCTAAAGAGAACAGCACAGGAAGTACCTGCCCCATGATTCAGTCACCTCTGATGGGATACCTCTCACAACACATGGGAATTCAAGATGAAATTTGGATGGAGACACAGCCAAACAATATCAAACTATTTTTAACTTTTTAACATTTGTAATAACAGTTTAAAACACAAACACATTGTACAGCTATACAATATCTTTTTACTTTACATCCTTATTCTATAAGGTTTTTTGGTGTGTTTTATTTTTTTTTTTAATTTTAAACTTCTTCATTAAAACAAAGACACAAACACACACATTAGCCCAAGCATACGCAGCATCAATATCATCACGATATCACTATCTTCCACTTCCACATCTTGTCCTACTGGCCAATCTTCAGGGGCAATAACACACAGGGAGCTGCCATCTCCTATGATAGCAACGCCTGAAGGACCTGCCTGAGGCTGATTTACAGTTAACTTTTTTGTTTTTTAAGCATACCAATTTAAAATACCAATTTAAAAGTATAGCATAGGGCCAGGTGAAGTGGCTCATGCCTGTAATCCCAGCACTTTGGGAGGCAGGAGTAGGCAGATCACTTGACGTCAGGAGTTCAGGACAAGCCTGACCAACATGGTGAAACCCCATCTCTACTAAAAATGCAAAATCAGCTAGGTGTGGTGACACACACTTGTAATCCCAGCTACTCAGGAGACTGAGGCAGGAGAATCACTTGAACCCAAGAGGCAGAGGCTGCAGTGAGCCGAGATTGCACCACTGCACTCCAGCCTGGGCAACAGAGCAAGACTGTCTCAAGAAAAAAAAAAGCATAATAAATACATAAACCAGTGACGTAGTCATAATTGTACTATTTGCTTTTGTACAACTGGCAATACAGTAGATTTATTTATACAAGCATCACCACAAGCACATTTGTAATGCGTTTCACTATGACTTTAAACCAACTATGATGTCTCTGGGTGATAGGGATTCAGCTCCATTATAATATTTTGAGACCACCGTCACATATGTGGTTGAACATAAACTGGAAAATCATTATGAGATGAATGGCTGTATGTACAATAAGACAGAATATGAAATAATGCATTAATTGGGATACCACCAATTGATAGACCCACTTCAGAAGAATAGTAATACTATTATCTTCCTGGTATTACCAAAAGCAATAAGAAGTGACATTCACTGAGCCCTTCCCATATTCCTGGCTTCTTATCAACCACTTTGTATGTATTATCTCATTTAGTCTTTAAAATTATGTTATGATATACTTTAGGGGTTGGATAACTGATCTATAATGGCCAGAATCTGAATATTTAGGTTTGCAGGCCATAGAAGTGCTCTCTTGCATAGTCTTCTTGGCTTTCGTTGTTGTTGATTCATTTTGTTTTTACAACCCCTTATAAATGTAAAACCACTCTTAGCTTCTGTCTTGCCCCAAAACAGGCTGCAGACTGGATTTGGCATTTGGGCTATAGTCTGCTGACCCTTAATTTGATAAAAGTAGAACTAGTATAATTTCCATGTTCAGAGGAGGAAACTAAGAGAAGTTAAGAAAATCCGCCCAACTTACACACCTAGAGTCAGGGGACTTCAGCTAACCATGTTGACACTAGTTAACCAGGAGCAAACTAATTGCAGGTAAATCTGAGAATCCACATAAATAGGAGATAAATATAGACAATTTCTAATAAATGCTGTATACTTACCTTTAATTGGAAATATCACTGTAGTGTCAACTACTTTATAAATGCCTTATTGGATATACTCATAGATATATACTATTTCCACCTGGCACATATAATATTAAATGAAGATGATTTCATGGCCACAGGTAATTAGAAGGATTTTACTTACATTATTTTAGTGATTTTTAATATTTTCAAGCTTTAACTAAGAATGCTAATTCTCATTCTCATTATTTTCTGTTCCTCAACATCTCTCTTCCTCAGGTTAGAGACAACTAATGTAAATATATATTCAAACTTTCAAAATTACAACGTTAGCTTCACTGAAAAGGAAAAACATGCTGGGCCAAATAATTATGTTTTGTTAAATTTTAAATTTAGATCTTGAATGGCAATTATTCCAAATTTTACCGGTTTTCAAATAGTCAAGAAAGAAAGATATCTACTAAACTTAAGATTTATTAAATTAAATTTGATAGATCAATTTTGTTTGAAGATAAATGGTAATTTTGAGTTACAGCAATTGAAGTAAGTGTACTCGGGGTTAAAAATCACTAAGCAGGGTAGACACTTATGTGGTGTCTACTGGCACCAATGTTTCTTTTCTCCTCAGAAGTACAATTATGCTGAAACCATTAAGAAAATAAGCCGAAGTTTCTATTGCAACTCTTAAATGTTCATTGTTCACTGAGTATTTTATTGAAGATTTATTTTTTAAATAGTAATGTTAACTCTGAACATAACAGTAGGAATTAGCTGAGAAATCTGAGGAATTTGTAAATGATATGCATGTTTAAAATTAGAAAAAAATTCATATCTGGCAGATAAAATCCTTTGTATCTATATTCTTTTAAATGTGTATTTTAAAATATATAAATTCACACCCAAATTGAGCAGTAAAACTGATGAAGTAATATATTTTGAAAATATATATATAATTTTCTCACTAGACCGAAACAACTCCTTTTATTATCTTGGGTGTATAACATACGTTTTTTAAAACTAACTGCTAGGCTGGGCAGTCAGTTACAGGCAGTGGCTCATGCCTGTAATCCCAGCACTTTGGGAGACTGAGATGGGCAGATCACAAGGTCAGGAGTTGGAGACCAGACTGGTCAACATGATGAAACCCCATCTCTACTAAATATACAAAATTAGCCGGCTGTGGTGGCACACACCTGTAATCCCAGCTACTCAGGAGGCTGAAGCAGGAGAATCACTTGAACCTGGGAGGTGGAGCTTGCAGTGAGCTGAGATGTCACCATTGCACTCCAGTCTGGGTGACAGAGTGAGACTCCCTNTTAACTCTGAACATAACAGTAGGAATTAGCTGAGAAATCTGAGGAATTTGTAAATGATATGCATGTTTAAAATTAGAAAAAAATTCATATCTGGCAGATAAAAATCCTTTGTATCTATATTCTTTTAAATGTGTATTTTAAAAATATATAAATTCACACCCAAATTGAGCAGTAAAACTGATGAAGTAATATATTTTGAAAAATATATATATAATTTTCTCACTAGACCGAAACAACTCCTTTTATTATCTTGGGTGTATAACATACGTTTTTTAAAAACTAACTGCTAGGCTGGGCAGTCAGTTACAGGCAGTGGCTCATGCCTGTAATCCCAGCACTTTGGGAGACTGAGATGGGCAGATCACAAGGTCAGGAGTTGGAGACCAGACTGGTCAACATGATGAAACCCCATCTCTACTAAATATACAAAAATTAGCCGGCTGTGGTGGCACACACCTGTAATCCCAGCTACTCAGGAGGCTGAAGCAGGAGAATCACTTGAACCTGGGAGGTGGAGCTTGCAGTGAGCTGAGATGTCACCATTGCACTCCAGTCTGGGTGACAGAGTGAGACTCCCTTTCACAAAAAAAAAAAAAAAAGAAAGAAAGAAAAAAAAAAAGAAAAATACTGACTACTTACGTGTTTATATAAAAGTCCAGAGTGCTATCACTAAATATTATATACCAATAACCCTCTCGGTTGATTTTTTTTTAATTCTTTCTTTGGAATAAAAATAAGCAAATGAAAATGTGTAAGTGTATATATACAAACTGGCTGCAACTAACAAAAGACAGGAAATTGTACACACTGTAGATGGAGAAAGGATTTCAGATTTGTATCACAGCTCATTTTTCTGCCTGTAACACCACAGTGTATTGTCAAGCCCAGGACAGCCTGGGGTGCTTAGGAGAACAGATGGCAGCTGGGTTAGACCAAGCAGGAGAGAAAAAGAAGGTGTGACCACCCAGGAAGTGCTGGTAAATTATGCAGTTTGCTCTTCTCACCTTCAGATGAAAAAAAAAAAAAAATACGTAGGAAGATGCCTGCCAATGGTCAGCACTGCAGCCACGTGAAGGCAGTTCCAACCCAAGGAACAAAGTTAAGTGTAGATTTGAGAGCAGTCTGAAGGTTCTCACGGGAAGTTAGGAGAGGATAATGCAACAGTGCAGCTAGCACCCTGAGACCACCACTGTCCCTGAAATAAAATCAAAACTCAGCTAAGTTTGCAGCCAGTTTTTCCTTCGAGAAGCGAGTGCTGTTTGAAAGATAGGTGAGATACAGAACTCTTTAGCAATATGAACAGACACAGTCGTGGAGAGCAGCTGTTCTTCCTTCTCACTATGGAGTGATCAAGAAAAAGTAAATATACTTCCAGAATAAAGAATAAAGGAATAAAGCGGAGATCATAAATGCAAGACCAGTGAAGTTCTGGGAAATCATATCGAGGAAGATTATGGAATCACCTAAAGGATTATCTTGGAAACCTTCAAATCATTATATCAGCATTATCAAAGACCTAGCTATTTTATTTGTAGACAAAAATTAATGTGAGATAATGGCATATCAAAGAATAATAATATGTCAAAGGAATTGTCTTCACCCTTTGCACTGAACATCAAAATAATTTTCTGCTTCTTGTACACCCTTGTGCCACTCTTATTTTGTATATCGGTCAGCACATTCTGCTTGTATCAGTACCGTTTTCCTAACAGCATTGCCAAACTTTTGAGCAGCATTTAGAAAATAATCTCACAGTGCCTAAGACCATGTTCTACACATAATAAATAGGCATCTAGAAAAAAATAAGAAGGCCATGAAGTTTGAGTTCATAGTTCCTGCAGTCACTTGCTTCACCTTTGTTACGTAGCTTCACCCATCCCCATTTGCTGTAAAGTAATGTGGAGGCCTGCCATGGAAGGAATGGAATTGGAAACTGTTTCAGGTACAAGAAATAACATATTAAAAAGTTCAGAATTGTGTGTGTGTGCGCGCGCATGCATGCCTGTGTGCGTGTGTGTGCATGAGAGAGAGAGAGAGAGAGAGAGCATTAACAGGGGAAGAGTTTCAAGAACTGAAATAATTCATCAGTGGTTGGAGGCATTGTGGAGGGACAGAGGGAGGTGAAGTGAAACTGCCTCATCTCACAAAGACAATTCATTTCATGAGCACCTTTTAAAGAACAATGAGGGGTTGAGTTTGGGCTTTCTCCTGGGGGCAATAGGGAGCCATTGAAGGGTTTTAAGCAGGGAAATCTGAGGTCAAAGGTGAGCTCAAGAATGTTCTTCCTGGTTGCAGCGGGAGGAGATATTAGAGAAAAATCTAGTCTTGAGGCTGGCAGGTCAGTTTGGAGGCATTTGCAAAATTCAGATAGGAGATGATGGTGAGTTCCAACAAGATTGGAGAATAATCGAGTGAAATGAACTAGAATTAAGAGATTAGAATGTGAGGAACAGAGAGGAAATAAAAAATAAAGGATGATGTCCACATTTCTGGTTTCAAATAGAGACCACAGCAGCTAGTATAAGTTTGGGGGAAAGAAAAATGTTTGTATTTTCAGGACTATATCTTCTGCTTTGGATCCCAAGTTATGGCTTCCAAGATCCACTACCTCCCCTCACACTGTTCATTAATTAGAGGATTCTGCAATAGACACTGGTTATTGGCATTAAAATTGAAGTGTGCAAAATACAAAATGCCCTAAATTATCGCAATCAGTAACTCTAATTGATATCAATTAAGGTCCCAAATTCTTCCTTACCTAAAATTAATCTTATTCCTTTAGAAAATATTTCCAAAAAATATACAAATTACTAGTATCCTATGATTTTGTAAAATAATATTCACTACAGCATTTTCTTTTCTAAATAATACCTTCTACTAAGGATTCACTTGAATTTTTTCTTTATCTGATAATTTGTGTTTATAAAAATATATACATTTACATGTACTATTTGCATACACAGATAGAGATAAAAGTCATAGCTTTCCAAAATTGCAAATTCAATATTTTTGTACTTGTTCCAAACTTTCTATTTACTATTTAGTAGCCTTCCTGCAAGACACAAAACCCATTGTACATTTTTTTCACCAGACTGCAGGAGTGCAAAAGTGTACACTGTTTCCTTCAAAAATGGAATCATCATTCACAGATGTAGATGTGTACTTGTTATGCCAAGATGAGACAGATGTGGTTCTATTCACTCAGGGACAGGTGCTACGGAAAAAGAGATAAAACATTTGTAGAAAGTGTAAGCAACTGTATCGCTGTTGCTAAATAAATAAACTCTCTGCCAAAAAAACTTTATTTGCTTATTTCTCCTTATTTCTTCTGAATGTTTATTTTAAAATCTGGTAGAGCTGAGCTTTATTCAGTTTTCTTCGTCCTGTATTAACAAAAAAACATACAATATGTACATATGTGTTTGAATATGTTCTATAGGAATAAATGGTACAGCCGACCCAACATGCAATTTTATACCAATGTTAATTAATTCAAAGCAACCTTAACCCCCAACATACATACCACTATTTGACACACTTAACTTCTGGCAAGGTCATGTTTATAATCCTTATAAAAGAAAATAGGTTAAAGGGAGGGCCATGAAAAATACTAGCAGCTTGGGAAGAAAAAACAAGTCATATTCTTTTTCTGAGAAATGTTTGGTGAGCTACAGGCTGAGAACAGTACCGGGAGTAGAAATTTGCAGCTGCTCAGCTAGAGCAAAGAAACAGAAGATGATTTTGATTTTAAATATTCGTATTAAATTTGATTCCAAAAGAAGGATAGGGTGGGAATCAGCAGCTGGGAGAGGGAGGCAAGTGGAAAAGATGATTTTGATTTTAAATGTATTTAATCATAATCCAGAATGGAGAATGAAGAAGAGAGACAGGAATCTGCAGCTGGCCTGAGGAAGGCAGGATTCTAGGTTGGAATATTGTCTTCATCTTACATATGCAGCTTTGGATTCCTGGGACCCAGGGGGACCAGAAACTTGTGAATACATAGAAAGATCCTACAGTTCAGGGTTGCATATAGAAAACTCTATCTGCTAGTGCTGACATAAAAAAAAAATAGTAATGATAATAAGGATAGTTCCTAGAGCAGAATTCTTTCCAATACTGAAAATAACAGCAGAAAACTCAGAAAAGTGTTGTTCATAGAGTTCCTACAGTTTGGGAGTTGCATATAGAAAACTCTGTCTGCTAGTAGTGACATAAAAAAATAGTAATGATAATAAGGATAGTTCTTAGAGTGGAATTCTTTCCAAGATTGAAAATAACAGCAAAAACTCGGAAAAGTGTTGTGGATAGAGTACTCTGATATAAACAAGCACTTTGGTTATCTGATAGTTATCTTTATTACGTGAAAAATTTTTATGATCATCCTTTAAGAATTAGGAAACCAAAAATATATTGACCATTAAAATGGTAGCGAACATAATTTACTTTTCTGTTGGTAATTTTGAAGGCAATTTAGGAGCTCACAGAATCAGAGAATATTATGTCAAAAATATACTTTGGACTTGGTAAATGTTTGTGGAATAAACATAAAATTAATCAATAAACAATTATTACCTCATTTTAGATATGGAGGTTCTAAACATGTATTGAGTCTATAATATACTCGGAAGGTTGCTTTGTATATTGGCTTATTTTCTTGTTATTAGTCTCACAAAACACAGTGTCAAGAAAAACCCAGTTAAACTTTCTTTTTTTGTCTTCTGAGTAAATGTGATTTTAACATGTGAACCTCCCGCAACCCATTGTTGATATTTAAGATGCTATTTAAGAAGTCTCACCCTAAACCCCTACCAAGAAAACAATTACATATATATATATGCATATATATGTGTGTATACATATGTGCATATACGTGTGTGTGTATATGTATGCACACATATATAGATATATATGTGTGTATATGTATGCACACATATATAGATATATATGTGTGTATGTTGATAATGTCCATAGTGTGGAAAAGATGGCTACCAAATAATGGATTGCAACTCTTTCTACTCTTCCACTGAGAAAGTTAATTGTTTGTTTATTTTAAAGTTTGACTTTTTTTATTTATAGAGATCCTCCTGCCTTAGTATCCCAAAGTGCTGGGATTACAGGCATGAGCCTCTGTGCCCAGCCTAAAGTTTGAAACTTGATTATAGATCCCAGATCCTTGTAATCACTAATAAACAAAACATGGATGGATTTCTTACACCACATTTTTAAGAATGGGAAGCCAAAATCAGCCAATATTTTTAGGCAGTAATTTATATCTCAAATCTAAATTGAAGTCATAATTGCAGCTAAAGAATCATTTGCTTTTAACATGAAAATGTAAGTGTGAAATAAATAAATTTCAAAGGATTAAATTCATTTTGCTTAGGGTTATTTATTGCTTTAAGATAATTTTTTTAAATGAGAAATGGATTAATTTTAGGCCCAACCCCTATGTTAATAATGATCATCCCCTGAATACAATATATAACTTATCAATAACTAGTCATGTCTTATTTCTTGCCAAAAAGCTTTCATTGGAGACCATGTTAAAAAACTGAACACTGCACAATTACTCACATTGTGAAAAAGGTAGTGGTGGTGGTGGTTGGGTCGCAGGTTGGGAGAATCATTGCACAAGAAGAACACATGGCCAGAGTTGGGGGAACAACACACAATGGGGCCTGTCAGGGAGTGTGGGAGGGGAGAGAACATCAGGAAACATAGCTAATGGATGCTGGGCTAAATATCTAGGTGATGAGATGATCTGTGCAGCAAAACACCATGGCACACATTTACCTGTTTAACAAACCTGCACATCATACACATGTGCCCCTGAAGTGAAAATAAAAGTTGGAAATAAAAGAAAAGAGAAAGAAGAAAAAGAATCTCTCTTTATGTTTTTAAGTCCATTTCATTCACCAGGTGGGGGCTTTATCCATGTTTTTCAAAGCTTGACCAATGAATCTAGCTTAATACAAATATTTCTCTTTGTAGGCAGAGTAGTCAAACCCTTAACTGGTTTAAGTTCAAGTAAGAGATCTTAGTTTGTCTGAATGCCAGAAAGCATACAAAAAATAATTATCACAGGCATAAAATTCATCTTTATACTCATCAAGAAACACTGTGAAACAATGAGTATCCATTGTTCAATGTCATTCTGGGTACTCTTAGCAGTTATCGAAATGGAAATATACTATTTTATTTTACATTTTATTTATTTTTCTTACAATTTCTGTCAATACAAGTCATAAATGTAAGCTGTATTATTCCCTTCCAGTGAAGCTAGAAGAAGCAAGTTTATAAAAAATACTGTTACTTTCTTACATTTATATTTTGTACAACCCAGCATTGATTTGCTCCTTATTTAAGCAACATTTTCTTGATAAATTAAAAAAGCAGCAATAGCCATTACTGCAGGCTATATACAGCCTCTAATATCACTTAAGCATATTACAGAATATAATATCTGGTACTTAACGACTAACTTGCATATGAAAGCTCACATAATGTCTCATAAAACCCTTAAAATGGCTTCAGTTTAAGAGTCTCTTTAAAAAAAAACACCTTCAGGGAATATTGTAAATGAAGTAGCACTCCAGCCTTGGAAAAAAAATTCACACACTTGCAGAAATTTTTAATATAAATTGAACACATTAAAAATTAATTTTGCATGACCATTTCGCATTGCGGTGCCAATGCATAGTTAAGATAAGGCCTTAACTCTTCTTTGTTTAAAGTAACATGGAAGCTCTTTGCTTTCTCTCTTTGCTTTCATCTGTATATAATTATTATTTTCATTAATCAGAAAATGGACCCCCATTTTCCTATTCTGACAGTCTCAGCTGGAGTTCAAGGAAACCCCACCTGAGTCACCAGGGTAACTTAACCATAAACTTCTAGGAAACTCATTAAAGAAAGGTGTGAGCTGACAATTAACTAAGGCAGTTTCCATCATCCTCCCCTTTTTTAAACTGAGGGTCTTCGGAGAAAAGCCTCATCATCAGAAAAGTAGCTTTGCACCAAAAAGGAGACCTGCTCTCGCTTTGCCATTGTGCTCCTCTTCCCAGACCCTAGATTTGTCTCTTCTCACTTGCTTCCAGCTGGATCAGCTTTCTCCTCGAAGATTTGTGTGGCTTTTAGCACTAGCATTTGAGAGGTAACACAATGCACATATTCTGTGAAGATATTATGGTTTGATGGAAATAAAAGGAACAAAAATAATAACCAATTGCACTTTTTTGTATATGTGCAGATTTTTTTTTATTAGTCTCGTGGCCACAATTTTACAACAACAGAATTCCCAAAGTGGGTATCAGTTGCAATGAGACATTGACGAATGTCTTTCTCTGCGGAGAGCTGGCGTTGCATGGATCTGACACGCTGTAGTTTTCTGTGGTTCTGACATGAGCAGCCGGTGTGTGCTGCCACTGGCAGCTTACGGGAAGTCACCGGGATGATTCACAGATTACATCTCTAGTGATCAATTTTAAAAAGGTGGGGAAGGAGCTGACCTAAGAAAGTGCCCTGGACCTTGGGTCAGAAGTGCTATATAAATCTAGCAAACAAACAAAGAAATAAAGATATCAAGAGTGTATTTTCACTGTTCAAATCAAATATTTTACTATGCAAATCTTAAAAGCTGAAAACATAATGGGAAATCGCAGGCTTAGTTCAGAATCTATTGTTTATCTTACTTGGGAAGGGATAGGGAGTTTTGGGTCAGAGGGGACAAGTTTAACAAGACTATTTCCTTAGCCTTTTTAGGCTTCCAGAAGACCTTTTGAAATATTGGAAAATGTACTCCCTAGTTCTCCTAATTCCTGCNCTTATTTTCTTGTTATTAGTCTCACAAAACACAGTGTCAAGAAAAACCCAGTTAAACTTTCTTTTTTTGTCTTCTGAGTAAATGTGATTTTAACATGTGAACCTCCCGCAACCCATTGTTGATATTTAAGATGCTATTTAAGAAGTCTCACCCTAAACCCCTACCAAGAAAAACAATTACATATATATATATGCATATATATGTGTGTATACATATGTGCATATACGTGTGTGTGTATATGTATGCACACATATATAGATATATATGTGTGTATATGTATGCACACATATATAGATATATATGTGTGTATGTTGATAATGTCCATAGTGTGGAAAAGATGGCTACCAAATAATGGATTGCAACTCTTTCTACTCTTCCACTGAGAAAGTTGTTTGTTTATTTTAAAGTTTGACTTTTTTTATTTATAGAGATCCTCCTGCCTTAGTATCCCAAAGTGCTGGGATTACAGGCATGAGCCTCTGTGCCCAGCCTAAAGTTTGAAACTTGATTATAGATCCCAGATCCTTGTAATCACTAATAAACAAAACATGGATGGATTTCTTACACCACATTTTAAGAATGGGAAGCCAAAATCAGCCAATATTTTAGGCAGTAATTTATATCTCAAATCTAAATTGAAGTCATAATTGCAGCTAAAGAATCATTTGCTTTTAACATGAAAATGTAAGTGTGAAATAAATAAATTTCAAAGGATTAAATTCATTTTGCTTAGGGTTATTTATTGCTTTAAGATAATTTTTTTAAATGAGAAATGGATTAATTTTAGGCCCAACCCCTATGTTAATAATGATCATCCCCTGAATACAATATATAACTTATCAATAACTAGTCATGTCTTATTTCTTGCCAAAAGCTTTCATTGGAGACCATGTTAAAAAACTGAACACTGCACAATTACTCACATTGTGAAAAGGTAGTGGTGGTGGTGGTTGGGTCGCAGGTTGGGAGAATCATTGCACAAGAAGAACACATGGCCAGAGTTGGGGAACAACACACAATGGGGCCTGTCAGGGAGTGTGGGAGGGGAGAGAACATCAGGAAACATAGCTAATGGATGCTGGGCTAAATATCTAGGTGATGAGATGATCTGTGCAGCAAAACACCATGGCACACATTTACCTGTTTAACAAACCTGCACATCATACACATGTGCCCCTGAAGTGAAAATAAAAGTTGGAAATAAAAGAAAAGAGAAAGAAGAAAAGAATCTCTCTTTATGTTTTAAGTCCATTTCATTCACCAGGTGGGGCTTTATCCATGTTTTCAAAGCTTGACCAATGAATCTAGCTTAATACAAATATTTCTCTTTGTAGGCAGAGTAGTCAAACCCTTAACTGGTTTAAGTTCAAGTAAGAGATCTTAGTTTGTCTGAATGCCAGAAAGCATACAAAAAATAATTATCACAGGCATAAAATTCATCTTTATACTCATCAAGAAACACTGTGAAACAATGAGTATCCATTGTTCAATGTCATTCTGGGTACTCTTAGCAGTTATCGAAATGGAAATATACTATTTTATTTTACATTTTATTTATTTTCTTACAATTTCTGTCAATACAAGTCATAAATGTAAGCTGTATTATTCCCTTCCAGTGAAGCTAGAAGAAGCAAGTTTATAAAAAATACTGTTACTTTCTTACATTTATATTTTGTACAACCCAGCATTGATTTGCTCCTTATTTAAGCAACATTTTCTTGATAAATTAAAAAAGCAGCAATAGCCATTACTGCAGGCTATATACAGCCTCTAATATCACTTAAGCATATTACAGAATATAATATCTGGTACTTAACGACTAACTTGCATATGAAAGCTCACATAATGTCTCATAAAACCCTTAAAATGGCTTCAGTTTAAGAGTCTCTTTAAAAAAAAACACCTTCAGGGAATATTGTAAATGAAGTAGCACTCCAGCCTTGGAAAAAAAATTCACACACTTGCAGAAATTTTAATATAAATTGAACACATTAAAATTAATTTTGCATGACCATTTCGCATTGCGGTGCCAATGCATAGTTAAGATAAGGCCTTAACTCTTCTTTGTTTAAAGTAACATGGAAGCTCTTTGCTTTCTCTCTTTGCTTTCATCTGTATATAATTATTATTTTCATTAATCAGAAAATGGACCCCATTTTCCTATTCTGACAGTCTCAGCTGGAGTTCAAGGAAACCCCACCTGAGTCACCAGGGTAACTTAACCATAAACTTCTAGGAAACTCATTAAAGAAAGGTGTGAGCTGACAATTAACTAAGGCAGTTTCCATCATCCTCCCCTTTTTTAAACTGAGGGTCTTCGGAGAAAAGCCTCATCATCAGAAAAGTAGCTTTGCACCAAAAGGAGACCTGCTCTCGCTTTGCCATTGTGCTCCTCTTCCCAGACCCTAGATTTGTCTCTTCTCACTTGCTTCCAGCTGGATCAGCTTTCTCCTCGAAGATTTGTGTGGCTTTTAGCACTAGCATTTGAGAGGTAACACAATGCACATATTCTGTGAAGATATTATGGTTTGATGGAAATAAAAGGAACAAAATAATAACCAATTGCACTTTTTTGTATATGTGCAGATTTTTTTTTATTAGTCTCGTGGCCACAATTTTACAACAACAGAATTCCCAAAGTGGGTATCAGTTGCAATGAGACATTGACGAATGTCTTTCTCTGCGGAGAGCTGGCGTTGCATGGATCTGACACGCTGTAGTTTTCTGTGGTTCTGACATGAGCAGCCGGTGTGTGCTGCCACTGGCAGCTTACGGGAAGTCACCGGGATGATTCACAGATTACATCTCTAGTGATCAATTTTAAAAGGTGGGGAAGGAGCTGACCTAAGAAAGTGCCCTGGACCTTGGGTCAGAAGTGCTATATAAATCTAGCAAACAAACAAAGAAATAAAGATATCAAGAGTGTATTTTCACTGTTCAAATCAAATATTTTACTATGCAAATCTTAAAAGCTGAAAACATAATGGGAAATCGCAGGCTTAGTTCAGAATCTATTGTTTATCTTACTTGGGAAGGGATAGGGAGTTTTGGGTCAGAGGGGACAAGTTTAACAAGACTATTTCCTTAGCCTTTTTAGGCTTCCAGAAGACCTTTTGAAATATTGGAAAATGTACTCCCTAGTTCTCCTAATTCCTGCACTCCATGTTAATCCAACTTAAGGTACACAATAACACAGATTCCAAAGCCCTTGAAAAGACATGTATAACTGACTGCCAAAAAGGTATTAGACTGTGGTACTGTCGTATCTTGAAAAAAATCATTCGAACTGTAAAAACATAGTGAAGCCAATCTGTCTGGAAGATTTGGAAAGAACTGTCCAACTGCTTACAGAAACATACACACCTTCTAACATACTCACCTAACACACTAGTTTACCCACCAAGCATCAGGTACTGCGTGCGGACTTGTTTCCAAAAACCCACAGTCTGGTTTTCCACTGAAATGTTTCCAGTCAGACAGATTTTCAACCATTGGTTTACAGCAAAGCAAGAAACAATTCCCCATACTGTAGCTTCATTCATGTGAGTACAGTGTATTTCTTTTTCTTTTTATGGGAAGGTCATGATGAGGGTAAAGACTGGCACAGCTAGACATTGTATAGTCATGGGTGGTCACAGGTAATCCAGGATCCCCAAAGGCACTGAACTTAAAATGTGTGCAAAAAATCTCTACAGAAGCATCCTCCTTTAGGATGTTAGTATGCTTCAAATAAGAGCCATGTAAAATTATTCTCTTTCTCTCTCTCCCTATCTCTCTCTCTTTCTCTCTCTCTCTCTTACACACATACACACACACACAGACACCACACATGTACACACAGTCAGTGGTGATCCATGTAAGTCCAAATTTTTAAAAGTCGTGTAAAATTGTTTATACTTCTTAGAGGCTATCTCTTAAAAATCAGCTGGTACTATATGTTCAGCTGATAGTGGAAGCAATGGGGATACAAGTATCTATATGAATAAAATAAAGGTAATTTTTAATTTAATTACTGCTTATTTTAGAGTGTAGAATCCACAAGGAATTCAAAGAAAATAAATATCTAAACTTAATTGGATGGTAACACACAGTATAATTCAGTTTTCATATATTGTTAAGAAAAACAAAAAGTAATCACTTGTAATTGTTTTGTTGTCTCAATAAGTAATTCCAAATAGCTATAAAGCCACTAAGGCAGAGGTGACATTGAGTTTCTAAATATTCCTCCCTATCCTGCAGCTTCTAGGATCACAAGAATTAGGCAAAAATAATGATCCTATAAGCATGGAATTTGAGTACTACTACCAAATTTCTGGAAGCTTCTATATATAACTACTTGAGCAATCAAAACAATAAAAATTTTGTGACAGAAATTTCAGTCATTGAAACATAAATTATAAAAGTGACACACATGTAGTAACATTACAATCTTTCTCAAGGAGCATTATCTCCCTTCAAACAAAATATAATCTCAAATCACCTTCCTTCCTAATGGAGTATATTCTTGTGCCATTCTTCAAAGTTGTGAAGAAACTTTATTCCTGACAAGATCCAGTTGATTATAGAAGATGACTGGGAAAAGATGATAAATAGCAAACACAGATGTCATCTTCTCAATCACTTCCCTCCTCCATTGTCTGTAATTCCTAGTTGATAATATGGTATCATGAGTTGAGCTGTGCCACTCCCAAAAGTTAGATGCTGAAGTCCTAACTCTTAGAACCTCAGAATTTGACTTTATTTAAAAATAGGGTAGTTATAGAAGTAGTTATTAAAATAAATTCATACTGGAGTAACGTGAGCCCCGAATCCAATATGACTGGTGTCCTTAAAAATGGGTGAAATTTGGAGAAAGATACACACACAGGAAAAATGCCATGTGAACCTGAAGGCAGAGATGGGATGATGTGTCTGCAAGAAAATGACAATACTTGCCAGCAAACCACCAGAAGCTTGGGTGAAGGCATGGAACAGATTTTCTCTCATAGTCCTCAGAAGAACCTAACCTTGCCAACACCTTGATCTCAGACTTCTAGCTTTCGGACTGTGAGACAATACATTTCTATTGTTTGTGGTACTTTGTTAGGGCAGCCCTAGTAAATAAATACAGAACGTTTTCATCATTATGGGCTTCTGGGTCCACTTTGCAGAGAGACAGGCATTAAAAAGCGGTGAAACTTGGTAACCTAAGGCTTTAAAATGGACCCCTATCCATGAGCTTCTGAGCAGCCTATGTTAATAGTGTGGTAGATATCCAAAGGAGCAATTTAAGAACCTTAATTTGGGGTAGAAGCAGACACAACATTGCTTTGTAGGGTAATGGTATAAAAATCAACAAATGGAATGTTGGACTTTTCTTTGTTCGTCTGTTTGCTTTTTTCCAGTGCTTCTACTGATAAAAGGGGCAAGGATGATAATACACACCAAGGGAAGAAGAAGGAAGCAGAAGTCCAAGCTCTTCACTGAGAACAGACAGAGTCATGCTAGAATACTTCATAAATATTTACCAAATGAATAAGTGAATGAACAAGTGAAATCCAATAACATTTCAGAGAGGAGGTAGAATTTTGGGTATCCTTTGTCATGAACAACAACTCATTTTTGCACAAGGCCAAATCAAAGAAAAATAACATTTCTCCAAACATGATGATTGTGTAAAACTCTGAATAGAAAAAAATGTTTAGAACAATTTTACAATCTTTGGAATCAAGTGATAATACACAAGATATGAAATATGTTATCAATATTCACAGTAATACCATAACCTAATTATACACTGTCAATTATTTTTACATTTTATAATATACAATAATAACTCATATAATACATATGAAATATGTTATCAATATTCACAGTAATACTGTAACCTAATTATACACTGTCAATTATTTTTACATTTTATAATATATAATAATAACTCATAGAATACGTAATGGTTTTGAATATTAGAGAGACTCTCAATACTAGAATAATATGAGGCAGGTAAGATGTGTGTAATTATGTGCTCTCTGAAAGAAAGAATGTTTACCTTTCAAGATAGAGTGGCATGATTGGACTTCCCTTCCAAGGTTTACCTGATCTTTGGTTTCTCTATGGAGACATGTGATTTATATATGACACATGCACACACACACATATGTATCCGTATAAATGGACATGGGCAACATGCCAGAACAGTCTGGCACCTGCTGAGAACAAGAGGATGCTTTAAAGGACCAATCTGGAGTGCTTTCCCCACCCCAAGGGGCCCGCTAAGGAAGAAGAAAATTGAGCTTGCTCGTTCTCTTACTCCAGCAAACCATGGTAAAACATTACATATAGTTATTAACATCATCAACATTCTGTTTCCCTTCTTGCCTTCCTCTTTTAATGTCATTATAGATAAAGGAAAGCAAAATAAATCAACTCTTCTCTTTAATTATTTAATGATATATAAGGAGTTCCTTGAGGAGAAATATTACAATAAGTGGGTTGAGGTGGGATAGGATTCATGACTTAGATAACTGTTTCTACTCATGTGAGTTGTGCCACACTCCATACTCTACAGTTCCATGCAGAAAATTTAATCATAGAGATAAACCAGGAAACAGCTATACACACAGCTCCACACAATATAAAACATTTATGTATTATAAATAAATGATATATGGTGTAAATATCATTGCTTAGTAACTAATGGTCAACTCTCAGAGTTAGTGTATGACCTATGTAAAAGATCTTTGTCATTTAATGCAAAATGCACACAAGAGTATTTCTGTACTTTAAAACTTAGAAAGTATATGATCATTCGGCAAGAAAATCAAAATATGTAAAGTTCAGATAAAAGTCAGAAGAATGTCATTTCACTTCAGGTTTTAGTTGGGTTAAAATAGTACTACTGTACCAATAAAGATACACATTCAAGTTATAAAAAACAAGAAAATAAGGAGAAAAGGACTAAACTTGATCGGGCCACAAGGTGTCCAGATATTTGGTTAAACATTAGTTTGGGTGTGTCTGTGAGGGTGTTTCTGGATAGGATTAACATTTGAATCAGTTGACTGAGTAAAACGGGTTACCTTTCTCCAATATGGGTAGGCTCCATCTAATCTGTTGAAGGTATAAATAGAACAAAAGGCACAATAAGTGAGAATTTGCTCTCTCTGCCTACCTTTGAGCTCAGATATTTATCATGCTCTCCTCCCACCTTCAAACTCAGATTCAAGACTGGAACTCTACCATCACTTTTCCTGGGTCTCCAGCATGCCTACTGTGGATATTGGGACTTCTTAGCCTTCATAACCATGTGAGTTGATTCCTTACAACAAGTACATATATATATACACACACAGACACACACATTGTTATTCATATATATACACACACACAGCTTATAACAAGTGAACATATTTGTACATATACCTATATATGAAGAAACATATATGTTTCTCTAGAGAACCCAGACTAATATAAAGTTAATTCATATACTTCATGTTTACACATATATCATATAATATCAATGGTTCTGTCTACTAACTGACAGAGATAAACCACTGGCAAATATGATCCATAAATGGGGAAGAAAAAATTATACTAATTTGATGAAACATTAATGGGATGTTACTGAGCTTTAACACATCTTAAATTTATTATTCATTTTGGAAATACTGCCAACAAACATCACCATGACATGAACAAGAAAACTTCAGTTAATCCTATCACTTACATCTACTTATGAGTTTCTTTATCCAAGTCTCCAGAATTACAGAAAACATACATCTATGGAAATAATTTTTCACATTTTTATTTCATGGTGGCATTTGAACCACACACTCAATTCAAGATGGAGCTTAACAACCATTCATAGAATATCTAATTTCTTCAGAATTATTCAAAGCCTTCAAAGGTTTCTGTGTACCAAACAACAGACATGAAACCATGAACAAGCAAATTGAAGGAAGCCTTAATACAGTCTATGCTATGTGAGACCAGCCACAATGAGGACTCCTCAGGGACCCACTTTCTCCGAAGGTCTGTCCTCAATGGGTGTTCATATGGAGTTAAAACATAAAGGTGTTCCATAAATCATTTGTGATTCCTTCCAAAAAGTGTCATCTTCTTGCATCTTCAAAACATTAATGGGATGTTACTGAGCTTTAACACATCTTAAATCTTAACACATCTTAAATTTGCCATCTGAAAGACTGATGATTACTGGATTCATCTCTCATCCCACAGCGGCCTTTCCTTTTCTTTTCTTTTAAAATGAATTTTGTAGAATTATATGCCAAAAAAAAAAAAANTTGGAATCAAGTGATAATACACAAGATATGAAATATGTTATCAATATTCACAGTAATACCATAACCTAATTATACACTGTCAATTATTTTTACATTTTATAATATATAATAATAACTCATATAATACATATGAAATATGTTATCAATATTCACAGTAATACCATAACCTAATTATACACTGTCAATTATTTTTACATTTTATAATATATAATAATAACTCATATAATACATATGAAATATGTTATCAATATTCACAGTAATACTGTAACCTAATTATACACTGTCAATTATTTTACATTTTATAATATATAATAATAACTCATAGAATACGTAATGGTTTTGAATATTAGAGAGACTCTCAATACTAGAATAATATGAGGCAGGTAAGATGTGTGTAATTATGTGCTCTCTGAAAGAAAGAATGTTTACCTTTCAAGATAGAGTGGCATGATTGGACTTCCCTTCCAAGGTTTACCTGATCTTTGGTTTCTCTATGGAGACATGTGATTTATATATGACACATGCACACACACACATATGTATCCGTATAAATGGACATGGGCAACATGCCAGAACAGTCTGGCACCTGCTGAGAACAAGAGGATGCTTTAAAGGACCAATCTGGAGTGCTTTCCCCACCCCAAGGGGCCCGCTAAGGAAGAAGAAAATTGAGCTTGCTCGTTCTCTTACTCCAGCAAACCATGGTAAAACATTACATATAGTTATTAACATCATCAACATTCTGTTTCCCTTCTTGCCTTCCTCTTTTAATGTCATTATAGATAAAGGAAAGCAAAATAAATCAACTCTTCTCTTTAATTATTTAATGATATATAAGGAGTTCCTTGAGGAGAAATATTACAATAAGTGGGTTGAGGTGGGATAGGATTCATGACTTAGATAACTGTTTCTACTCATGTGAGTTGTGCCACACTCCATACTCTACAGTTCCATGCAGAAAATTTAATCATAGAGATAAACCAGGAAACAGCTATACACACAGCTCCACACAATATAAAACATTTATGTATTATAAATAAATGATATATGGTGTAAATATCATTGCTTAGTAACTAATGGTCAACTCTCAGAGTTAGTGTATGACCTATGTAAAAGATCTTTGTCATTTAATGCAAAATGCACACAAGAGTATTTCTGTACTTTAAAACTTAGAAAGTATATGATCATTCGGCAAGAAAATCAAAATATGTAAAGTTCAGATAAAAGTCAGAAGAATGTCATTTCACTTCAGGTTTTAGTTGGGTTAAAATAGTACTACTGTACCAATAAAGATACACATTCAAGTTATAAAAAACAAGAAAATAAGGAGAAAAGGACTAAACTTGATCGGGCCACAAGGTGTCCAGATATTTGGTTAAACATTAGTTTGGGTGTGTCTGTGAGGGTGTTTCTGGATAGGATTAACATTTGAATCAGTTGACTGAGTAAAACGGGTTACCTTTCTCCAATATGGGTAGGCTCCATCTAATCTGTTGAAGGTATAAATAGAACAAAAGGCACAATAAGTGAGAATTTGCTCTCTCTGCCTACCTTTGAGCTCAGATATTTATCATGCTCTCCTCCCACCTTCAAACTCAGATTCAAGACTGGAACTCTACCATCACTTTTCCTGGGTCTCCAGCATGCCTACTGTGGATATTGGGACTTCTTAGCCTTCATAACCATGTGAGTTGATTCCTTACAACAAGTACATATATATATACACACACAGACACACACATTGTTATTCATATATATACACACACACAGCTTATAACAAGTGAACATATTTGTACATATACCTATATATGAAGAAACATATATGTTTCTCTAGAGAACCCAGACTAATATAAAGTTAATTCATATACTTCATGTTTACACATATATCATATAATATCAATGGTTCTGTCTACTAACTGACAGAGATAAACCACTGGCAAATATGATCCATAAATGGGGAAGAAAAAATTATACTAATTTGATGAAACATTAATGGGATGTTACTGAGCTTTAACACATCTTAAATTTATTATTCATTTTGGAAATACTGCCAACAAACATCACCATGACATGAACAAGAAAACTTCAGTTAATCCTATCACTTACATCTACTTATGAGTTTCTTTATCCAAGTCTCCAGAATTACAGAAAACATACATCTATGGAAATAATTTTCACATTTTATTTCATGGTGGCATTTGAACCACACACTCAATTCAAGATGGAGCTTAACAACCATTCATAGAATATCTAATTTCTTCAGAATTATTCAAAGCCTTCAAAGGTTTCTGTGTACCAAACAACAGACATGAAACCATGAACAAGCAAATTGAAGGAAGCCTTAATACAGTCTATGCTATGTGAGACCAGCCACAATGAGGACTCCTCAGGGACCCACTTTCTCCGAAGGTCTGTCCTCAATGGGTGTTCATATGGAGTTAAAACATAAAGGTGTTCCATAAATCATTTGTGATTCCTTCCAAAAGTGTCATCTTCTTGCATCTTCAAAACATTAATGGGATGTTACTGAGCTTTAACACATCTTAAATCTTAACACATCTTAAATTTGCCATCTGAAAGACTGATGATTACTGGATTCATCTCTCATCCCACAGCGGCCTTTCCTTTTCTTTTCTTTTAAAATGAATTTTGTAGAATTATATGCCAAAAAAAAAAAAATTCTGAAGTTTGAGGTATTTAGGCTTCAAAATGTGTTTCTGACCACAGTGAGAATCAGGAATGCCCACATAATGAATACAATTTGTAAAGTAAAAGGAATCGGTAAACTATACCACTTCCTGCCTAAAGGACGGCGCCTGTGCTCCATTTTAGGCTGAGATACTCCGGAGGATGTCTTCATTTCTCCTCACTGAAAGCTCCAAGCATTCACTGAAAGAGGTATTTCAGGCTGAATCACTTGCTGGAAGGTAGGATCAGAACTAATATTTGCCTGCCCCCATGTCCCTAAAAGATTCAGGGGTTGGGGAAGGGAAGCTTGTAAGACAACAGATTCAAAGTATTAATAATTCATAACTAAATCTCCGTAATAGAGCCTTGTTTTTTTGTTTTTTTTTTTCCTGCATTATCTCAATGATTTTTCTCAGTCGTAATTTCACACATACGTAAAATGGGTGGTGAGACATCTCTTTCTGCCATTTTAAATGGACTAGTTTTATAATGATAACAGATTTTTCTGTTGACACTAAAGAGCTATCAATAAAACTGGGTCCCTGGAACTTCCAAGGTTAGGGAATAGAAGAGAAAACAAAATAAATCTCTCAAGGAGCTTCTGTCCTCTGTACCCTTAACTTTCCACATCAAACAAAAAAAGGAAGAGAAAAATTGTAATGATTTAAATTTTTTTCTCAAACCCAACTGGAATATATACTGTGCCTTGAGATTCATGCCCTGGCTTGAGTAGTTCATGAGTGAGCTACTCCAGGTAGTCAAAGGGCCAGTTCATTCACCAGAAAAGGAAAAATCCCATAGAGAAGTTAGTTTTCTCATTGTGACATCTAATTTATTTATAATTTTATTTTTTAGGCATACCTAAATCACCTTTTCTATAAAATGTGTTCACTTAAAAATACTGGTTTTGGCCGGGCGCAGTGGCTCACGCCTGTAATCCCAGCACTCTGGGAGGCTGAAGTGGGTGGATCACGAGGTCAGAAAATCGAGACCATCCTGGCTAACACGGTGAAACCCCGTCTCTACTAAAAATGCAAAAAATTAGCCGGGCCTGGCGGTGGGCGCCTGTAGTCCCAGCTACTTGAGAGGCTGAGGCAGGAGAATGGCGTGAACCAGCAAGGCGGAGCTTGCAGTGAGCCGAGATTGCGCCACTGCACTCCAGCCTGGGCGGACAGAGCGAGACTTCCGTTTCAAAAAAAAAAAAAAAAAAAAAAAAAAAAAAAAAAAAAAATTTGGTTTTATTCCATACTCATAAGTTTTGACGATTTTATTCGATTCACCATGGTGATACTTTGATTAGCAATTCCTCTCTTCCTAACATGAATCCCTTTTCAAATAAACTAAGTTTTTCCAAGCATCCCATCTCCACTGCAATCTAAGTTGCTTCAACGCAACACTTCTGAATCTGTGTATAATACTGTTACAGGGTATCTTAACTAAAACTGCAAGAACCCAGGGGGGGGAGAACATTAGGACAGCTGGGCATTTTATTTCACTGGGTTGGGGGGTCATGTAAAAATATAAAACCCCAGGCCTTATTCTGTCCAGTTCTGACTTAATCTCTGTTCTTTAGTTGAGGCTGGAAAATATGCGGGCTGAAGACCATGTAGGAAATAGAGTGGACCTGGGCCTGTAGGAAATGTTCAAATCACTTGGGGAGAAGGTCATAAGCCCAGAGTTTCCTCTAAAAGTAAGATTTTCAGTCCTCTAAATTTAAGGAATATTGAAGAAAAATTTCCATAATGAGCCCCTATTTGATAAAAGGGATTCTAGGAAATATCACTTATAGAGGCTTACAATTAATTTATTAAATGTATGAAACACTAGGACCTGCATTTCACTCACCTAATTAATAAAATTACATCCCCAAAAGGCTTTTTTGTTTTTTTATTTTTTTGCTACAACAGGGTAATATCGAAAGTGTTGATTCTTAAAGGTAGGCTGTCCAGAGCAGCAGTTTCAGTATCACCTGGGAAACTTTTTAGAAAATGAAAGTTCCCAGACACACTCTAGACCTCTGAGTTAGAATCTCTGGAAGGAGGGGCCTAGCATTTGGTGTTTTACAAGCCCTTCTAGATGATTCTGATGCCTGAATTTTGAGAACCACAGTATAAATCATTTCTGGGCAGATAGCATCTTTCACAAGCTTTGTTAGAATGTACAGACAAGAGAAGGACATAGATCCTCCTTCTCATGGTGAATGTATCTTAAGCACCAACAACCCTGAGAGCTTTTTCTGCTTCCTTAATCAGAAGGATCAGAGAGGAGCCATGGTGCGGGGGAGAAACCATTATTATGTTGTTGTAGCAAGATGAAGCACAACTTCATGCCAAAGCTACCTGAGGGTTGGTCTGCTCTTGCTACAGGTGCATTCTAACGTGCACGAAACATTAGATCCCTATGCCTAATCTAAATCCTCTTTCTGCAAAATTAAGCTTTTCCCATTTGTTTAATTTGCAGTGGAAAGTAAAACAGCTGGTTGATAAATTAATAGTATGAAATATCTTTATGTAACTTAATCTCCATGATTTAAGTCATTTCCTGAGTTTTCCTCAAACTAAAAAAAAAAAAAAAAACAATCAACAACAGCAAAAAAACTGTCTCTTCATATTTCCAATCTGTCCCTTGAACTATTAATCTACTATTTAAGTTAGAAAAAGCTAAATTACTTTTTTAAAATCCAGAACTTGTTTTTGAAGAATAAAAGCATTAAGACTTACTATATATAAACATTGTTACCTGCTTAGAAGATAGAGACAGAAGCTTTCCAAGTGGACCTCCTAGTAACCAGACCTACCCAGATGACTTCCAAAATATGCCTACTTTTACCCAATTCCTACTTTATAGTTAAAGTTATAGCACGGTTATGGTTTAAAACACCCACATTTTAATTTTGTTTCTACATTTGTCTCCCTCATTTTTAGGAAAAAAAGATAAAAAATACAATCTTGAAATATACTACTAACTTCTCTCCTAATTTCTGTACTTTAAACCTACCACCATTCTAACTCTTGTGTCTTAGGTGACATTAACCTGGGTCTAGAGCAGGTGTGGATGGGCAGTTCAGACCTGACCAATCAGGTGACTGCCTCTTCTTACCTGCACTGCTTAGATCAGGGATAAACACTCAGTATAATTCAGGCCAAACATAGGCAATGCAATTAGATTTACAGATGTTGTCTGAAACTTTTGAGGAAGGAGTTCTTTCTTCCAGCTGGATTTTCTGGAAGGAAGGAATATGAACTATTGGCAGCCATCTGGCCACCATGATTGGAAATCTACCAACAATAAAAACAATGCAGAAGGTCCCAGGGCAGAATTTCAGCCAGAGAACCAATTAACCCTGAACTTTTCAGGTAAATAAGACAATGATTTTGTTTTATTTTAGGCAAATATTTATTATCATTTATTTACAACCTAATCTGCAGGACATTGTGACTAACTGGTTTATGAAAAAGAAGGGAGAAGAAGAAATCAATAATAAGTCTAGGTTTTTGAGTGATTCTTTTCCCTGAGATTTTGACAAGACTTGAGATAAAAGGGCAGGTTTGGTGAATGTTGCATTGGGGGTAAGAGGAGTGGAAAACCATGTATGGTTTTTAGCATTTTCTCTCTTTTAAATTTTATTTATTTTTTAAAACCCCACCCGCAGTCTTTATTTTTTTAATCAAGCATTTTTATTTGAGTATGTCTGTGAAACACTTAAAAGGAAACACCTTGTAAGTCATTAATTATATAGCTTTTGAATCTGCTGTAGATGACTAGACATGGATATTGGAGAGTCATTGGGATATACATGGTAGCTACGCTAAGAAAACACCAAAGAGGGGAGAGTCATCCAACACTTATTGAACCATTATCTTACTTCCATAACATCAAATGGCTCAGTTAATGTAAGATAGCAGAAAACTTTCCATTTGACTTGACTACTAAGACTCATTGCTGTGGATAGAGAAGTGACAGATAAAGAAGCAAAGATAGATGCAGATCATCTTTTCAAGGATCTTGGTTGTGATGAAAAGCATTGATAACTTTATCTAAATGTGTTTAGATAATGATGAAATAGGATCACTACTTGACTTATAACTTTGTGTGAGTTTAAGGGTCCTATTACCATTTTTACTTTTGTTGCCAAAATTGTCTGTTGCCATTTGTTGGGGATTGCCATTTTAATTTAACATTACTTATTAAAAGGTGGGAATAATGTCCAAGCAGATGGTTGTCAGTAAACTGATGACTACAATTATGGATCAGTGTCCAAATACAATACTCAAAACTTGGTACACTGCATAGCTTCCTGAATGTGACTGCCAAAATAAATCTGGCCTGGAAAGTAATTTTAAGGATTTCCCCCTCTGGCTTAAGTTTTCTTCTGTATTTTAAGCTAATGGTATCCATCCTTAAAAAGCCGAGGCTGTGCGCATGTAGACAGTTATAGTATTCATTTAACACATCTATTAATTTTCTCGATAAACTTATTGAAAAGAAAGAGTATTCCAACACAAAGTTCACATAAACGCCATCATTTCCATGCAATGCATTTCTTTTCTTTCCGAAGATTTTGAAGCTATTGTAACTTAAATTACCTACTGTATCTATGTTAATCAAGTCTTAAAATTTATTCTCACTTGTATTAATTTTCCCTTACTTGATAGTTTTGTACTCAATGACCAAAATATGTGACAGAGTATTTCATGCCTTTCCCACCTTTTCTAATTATGTTTGCTTTAGTTCACCTTTTAGCAGAAGACAAATTATATTTCATTTGGGAAAAACCATCACTAGGCCCTCAGTTTCCACAAAGGCCTACCCCCTGCTCCTGCTGACTGGTGAAACAAGTGGAAACACAATAAATTGGCAATAGAATTTGCTATACTCTGCCTATTTTCTAGCAAGTGCAATCTCTAATACACTGCTGTTTTAAATCTATCAAATGCTTGATATTTATGAAGGCTTACCTGAAAGATAAGCAGTCCCTCTAAATCCTCCAAAATTTACTCAGGATTAAGTTAAGCCAGCAGAGAGATCCTTAAATAAGAGTCCTCCACCCATGCCTTTACATAGCTTATTTTCCTTGGGTGTTGTAACTGGACAATATTGAGGAGCACCATAGGAAACTACCTGATGAAACTGATGGCTGTGTCTGTGATAAAGGTGACAGTGAGGATGATTACCATCCTCCTGTTACACACTGTCCTTTTTAAGGAAAATACTTTTTTTTTTTTTTTTTTTTTTGGCTTTAATACAAGCAAAGTCATTCTCCTAAGCATTTGGCTTGTTTTTATCTTCTGGACCATCCCATTTTGGTTTGGCTTTAAGCAGAACTAACATGTTGCTTTAGATACCTGGCAGCAAAGAGGTTAGAATAAGGTCAGGCTGTCTCCTCTGCAGTGAATAAGCAACATTCATTCATTATCTCCCCTGGCCTCATTAAAACAGCTTTAATGTGGTCACCATTTGATGGTAGACATAAGCTTTAATCTTGTGAATATCAAACCCACCTGGGTTACATTTCCTGTTATAGACAGTTAGCCGAAGCAGGTTAATAAGCTAGTTTAACTCCTTAATCTGCAGTACTGTTTAGAAACCAAATTCACTAGTCACCTGCATTTGAGCTCAAATGGTCTACATTGAATCCTAGTTTATCAGGTTCTGTCTTCAAATCTCAGATTGCTTAAGAAACATTTAGTCATCTGTTTAATTTTGCATCTTTTCTTTCTCTGATGTATTATTTTTCAGGTTACTCTTTAGGTCTAGATATGTCCTATTTTTCTTCCTAATCTGACCTAGATTCAAATTTACACACTGTGAAATAGCTAATAAATCCCCATTAAGGTTGTAAAAGGTGAAGGTTCAACCAGTGTATAGTCATCAAATTCTCATATAAAACTGAATGATCCTTGATATTAATAGCTTGGCAAAAGTGTATTAACAGGTCCTTAGGATTTTTATGAAAAAAGATTTTAAGTCATTTGGCTGAAGGTGACCCACCTACTCTGCAATGACTTGAATAGTTCTACAATTTTCACATCACCTAGGACAACTCTCCCTCTCCCAATTAACCTTAACATACAAATTTTCCCTTGGAGGCTGCTCATAGTTCTAAGTTTACCTGTACTCACTGTACATATTTCTTTTGTGTGTGTGTGTGTCTTTGCATGTGGACATTAAAAGGGAAAGTTTCTGTTTGAGTTTCGGCTGTTGGAGTCTAGGGAAAGTGGGACATAAAACCCTGTTGGGTTTTTTTCTTTCTTTCTTCTCTCCACAAGCAATAGAGAGTATTACAATGATTTACAGAGACACGTTGAAAGTAAATTATGTTGTAAACGCCTGTCCCTTGGGCCAGCTAAGAATCACAGGAAAAAAATGCAAAAAGTTTGAAATTCCCAACAGCAAAGGTTGACAGGAAAATATGGTTTTGTTTTTCTATGAGTAAAAGTTACTTTTATGTTGTGTTTTCCCATGAGAAATTATAAACTTTCAAAGGAATTTTAGTCTCTTGCATGCACATATAAGAGCAATTTATCTGGTACTGCCCCAGTGAAAACACTCTTAAGACTTTAAAGCTGTTAGAACTGGGGCTGAATTTCCTCAAGATCGCTACTTCTTATTTGTCCTTGCTGTCTCTTCTTGTCAAAACATTTACTCAGACTTCGAAGAGTTGCAAGTTGGCAACATGTTAATAATATGAAAATGCATTTGTGCAACCCATGTGGCTGCAATTTTTGTCTATACTCGTTGCTTATTTAATGAATAATGAAACCTTTGCAGTAGCTATAGTGACAGAAAGACATGCAGCTAATTAAATAAGAACCTTGTCAACATAAAAAACTGCAAGTGTCACCAAGGTAGCTTTGTCTCTTTTGTAGCCTTCCTAAGGCTCATATGGAAACCTTGTCATATTCCTCTCTCACCTGATGAGCAACAGTTATAGAAATTATGTAACTAGGAGGGTAGCTTAAATCACACAAGTCCATCTTGTGGGTATGAAAATATTTCATTCCCAAGATATAAAGACCTACATTTAAGTCTCACACTCTTTTTCAGCCTCCACTTAATTAGAAATTATTCGGAATAATTTTTATTAGAAGTGTATATGTTTTATGGCACAATAAGAAAAATAAGTAATAGATGTCCCAAACTGCTACTCAGCCTTCTCTGCAACTAAAATGCACATCATTAGATTCTTCAGCAATGTTGTTTAGTACTGGCTGACTTTCATCCAGACATTCTTGATTTGACTCTGCATCCCTGCCCCCTCCCATAATCTCTCTTTTGCTAAAGGTCCAAGTTTTCTCAAGTGTTTATAAACTCTTCTTTGTCAAAATACCAGATAGTCTGTTTCTCCCCTGGCAGGAAGCTGTATCCAGAGGATGTCATTTCAGGGACTGTGAACAGACACGGTAATTCTCTGCTCTCTACCTGTCAAGTCAGCATTTGCATCAAGCCTTGAGTGTGCATAATAAGCAGGATGTATGCCCTGAGTCTCCACTCCATCTAACAGAGCACTCCATTTTTCAGGGACTTCATCCCCTGTAGACCTCACAGTTGTTCTAAAGTTTCTACAAACATTGCCACAAAACCTTAGGAAAGCTAAAAACCTCACGAAGTGCGTGTGCATTATGTTGAATTAAAGGAACTACAGTATTCATTTATTATGTTATCTACATAACTTCAGGGATGAATAGAATGGAAACTAAACCAGCATCATCCTCATTTTCTCATGCTCTGTTAGACACACACAGAAACCCTGCTGCTACGCATTGTTTCTTTTACCACCCTTCATTTTCTCTGCCTTTGATAGACATAGCCTTATTTATGGATTAACAAGTATGAAGATCATGTCACTTTCTGACAAATGAAAATATACCTTTGCTCTTAGAGATATATTTAGACCCAAAAACCTCCCATGAAAAGCATCAGATTGAGTTGTTGGCTAGACAGGACGACTTAATTAAAATATCACTGTGAATGCTTCATGGTAAAGAGAAAGTTTAAAGCCAGTGCTTCATTGACAAGAGGGTAGGGGAAAACATTGCAAACTCTTTCCAGTTATGCAATTTAGATTCACTCCAACATGACCAGGTTTATCCTTAACCTAGGATAACTACTTTAAAGGGCAGAATGTGAGGGGTCATCAGAATCATTCTGGGCATGGCTAATCAATAAAATCTCTCTCTGCATTTCCTCATTACTCATTACCCAAATGGCAAATGTTCTTAAAACATGAATTTTTCTAATGTTTGAATATAACTCATTCAAATCAACTAGATATTTTCCCAAAGTTTAAATGTGGTTGTATAGAAAGGATCTGTCATTTTTATAGTAAACTACATTAAGCTGCTAGATAAGTAAATAGATAACATGTCATAATAAAACATATATTTAGTCTTTGTCCCTGTTTCCTGACAAAAACCCTTGCCATTTTCAAGTTTTAGGAGTATCTTTATTGTGCTAATGAAGTGACTGCTGGTGAGTAGGTAGGGGTGGAGATAGTTTCAGGAAAGGGGTTTCTAACCAGAAAGACTTATCATAATGTGATTAGAGGGTTGGAAATTTGAGTCAGCTAGAGGAGAAGAGGGAGGCTGGAGACTGAGTTCCATCAGTTGGCGAGTGATTTACTCAACCATGTCTATCTAATGACACCCCAGTGAAAATTCTGGAATGTGAGGTTCAGTGGATCTTTCTGATTGGCAAATATGTTGCAGTGCTGGGAAGGTGATGTGCCTAGCTTCCAGGAAGGAAGGGTGTAGAAGCTATGCATTAAGAGCTCACACTTAGACCTCACACTACATGTCTCTGCTTTGGTTGCTCCTGATTTGTATCCTTTATAACAAAACTGCAATCAAGAGAAATGCTTTCAGTGAGTTCTGAGAGTTGTTCTCACAAATTATCAAATTGAGAGGGTGGTGGGAATCCCCAAATGTATAGTTGGTCAGTCAGAAGTGGCCCCCAATGCTTGTGAATGATGTCTGAAGTAAGGATAGGCTTTTGGGAACTTTGCCTTTGACTTCTGAGTGTTGGAATTCAGTTAAATTCAGAACATCTAATCGATGTCACAGAATTGGTGTCAGAGCAGTGATAGATGGAAATTTTTCTTTATTTGTCTCCTGTCTTTGTTTACCTAGTGTTTCAATTTTTTAAGTAAATAATTAAACATTGGAAAAAATATAGAGGAATAGCTAAGAAGGGATTCAGTTATCTAAAGTAACAAAATAAAACAACATGTTATTAAGGTGCTGAAATATTTAGTTTTATTTTTCTAATTTCATGGCATACATAAAATGTATGGTGAACTTAGAGTCAACATAAATTTATAGTTATCTACATTTGATCTATATTATATATAATGGTATAGGTAAGGTTATGGTGTAGGTAAAGTTTATGTTAACATAATTATTCATGTTTATGCTAACCAACATAAGTAAACTTTAACTTTAGTTGAATTTTGAGACCCAAAGGGTCTAGGGGGATGCAGATTAGAAGAACATCAAAGAGAAAATATATCTAGAAACTTATAGGATCTTAGGGTTTCTCTAGCATAACTGCATCATTCTAATTGTGCTCCTTGATAAGTCCTTCACAAAATGAACATTTAACAATGATTACACTCAGTATTAGAAAGATGACTATTTACTTAACTGTGAGATAGGAATAGTGCTAGTGTCTATTGTCTAAGTTTGCTATGACAATAAAAGGATATGGTAGATTTCAGATCTTTAGAGTTCTGCCTGTGGCACTGGGCAATGCCTGGCCCAAGAACCAGGCCCTTTTCAAACTTCATCTCACCACTTAGTCACCTCCTCTAGACTTCAGCTTACCAATATCACTCTTAAATTTGTTATCAATTACTGAATTTAAAACTCGGTTGCGTTCTGACTGATGCACGAAAGACAAAGCTGTCACTCCTGTTCCCTAGAACAATATATTTCTCCTAATTCCATCTGGTTTTCATGAAAAATTTTATTGCAATATTGATTCACAGGAGGCTTGTGACAAGGAAGTTCTCTTAATTGGGGGCAGTTATTTTTAAAATATAATTATAGCCTCTATATGTATTTATTTTAACTGAAATGAATTGCCATTGTGTCAGACCTGAGTTCAGCACTTTTATGATAATTATAATTTATCAAGCTTTTTTTTTAATTATTATACTTTAAGTTCTATGGTACATGTGCATAACGTGCAGGTTTGTTACATATGTATACTTGTACCATGTTGGTGTGCTGCACCCATCAACTCGTCAGC
>NW_016811928.1:264076-275559 GCF_001698545.2 Rhinopithecus bieti
AGAGACAGGCAGGTTTCCTTGAGCTGCTGTGAGCTCCACCCAGTTCGAGCTTCCCAGCGGCTTTGTTTACCTACTTAAGCCTCAGCAATGATGGGCACCCCTCCCCCAGCCTTGCTGCTGCCTTGCGGTTAGATCGCAGACTGCTGTGCTAGCAATGAGGGAGGCTCCGTGGCCCTGGGACCCTCATAGCCAGGTGTGGGATACACTCTCCTGGTGTGCCCGTTTGCTCAAAGTGCAGTATTGGGGTGGGAGTCACCCGATTTTCTAGGTGTTGTGTGTCTCAGTTCCCCTGGCTAGGAAAAGGGACTCCCTTCCCCTTGCGCTTCCCAGGTGAGGCGATGCCTCGCCCTGCTTCAGCTCTCGCTGGTCGGGTTGCAGCAGCTGACCAGCACCGATGGTCCGGCACTCCCTAGTGAGATGACCCCAGTACCTCAGTTGAAAATGCAGAAATCACCGGTCTTCTGTGTCGCTCACGCTGGGAGTTGGAGACTGGAGCTGTTCCTATTCAGCCATCTTGCTCCGCCCCCAAACTTTTTGTATTTGTTACAAAACACAAAATTTGGTGACTGTGTGTCATTTCAAAAGGATAATGTGATAGAACACATTTGCAGCTAAAAATCAAAACAATCAACCCAACAAAAATAAGTTTGTCTTTTGATATAGATCTATTTGTTATACAATTTCAAGATAGTTTTGTAACTCAAATCTTAGCTTTCTTATTTATAAAATTAAGATTATAACATTCCCCCCTTGCTATATGTAATAGAGCTTCTGTAAGGATCAAATTGCATGAGATAACTTATTTTAAAGTGCTCTATAAACTATAAAACAATATTAAACTATAATGTGGAATTACAACTAATCAATACCTTTTTTTTTTTGAATGAGTAAATTGGTACAAAAAAACTGAGTTCACTTCTCACTAGAGACTTCTCTTCATATTCATTATACCATTCTCTTTCGGCCAGTTGTTCTCTGGACAGTCCTGCCATATTTCATGTTTCACAAGAGCAATAAGAGACTGTTGGTTTCCTTATATCTAAGGTTCCATCCTAATGTTATAATAATTTCATATAACCTCCTTTTCTTACAGGTAACCTTTTGAGAACTCTAGTTTCTACCTTAGGAAGCTGAGAGGTGGAACATTGAGAACTCAGACTGAAAAGTCAAATAAACATGGATTGGAATCCTCAGCCACTATCTGGCTGACAGACTTGGGCAAGTTACTTTATCATCATTTATAAAATACTTCTCCCTCACAAGGAAAGGTAGTTTCCTTATGGAATTGGTGTAAAGTTTCTCAGAGATAACATTAGTATGTAGACCAGTGCCAAGTACATGATAACTTTAAAATATGGAAATGTAAAGAAAGTAGAAAGAAAAGGGAAAAGAAAATAATGAAACTTTAACTCTCTTACAAGAAGGATTATGCTAATTTCAATTCTGTGAGATAATGTGCAATGTCAGAGTAAAATCAGGGAATGCTTTGTGTGGCGTTTTTCTAACAATAAATATCTCAATATGCAAATGAGGTGAGTAGATCATGCTGCTTCTGAGGAAAGTCACAAGTTTCATCTGTTCTTTTAACTCTTGCCTCAGAGACCAATAGCGGAGGTAGCAATCACTGCATATAAACCAGAGCAAATGTCTGACGTCTGTGCAAATTCTTACTCATGAACTGAAATCTCAAGACTTGGCAGCTGTGCAAGCTTTGTCCTTTTTTATTTTGTAATCTTCATTTCATTAGATATCTTTGCATTTGGAAAATCAGCTCAGCATTTGTTATCTTGTTACTGACCTGGAAACCTCAAAATGCTTGTTTTGGTCATTGTGCCCTGGATTCATATTGCCTAATTGAGGCCCTGGGAAACTGCTGTCTGAATTTCACTTCCATCCTCCAACTGCTCATTCAGGGAAGAGCAGACAGTTTCATATCAACTATCACTGTTATTTTTAAAATGACTTACAATTCATATTTAATATGCTGAACATTGACTCTAAAATTATAATTTTATAATTTCAGTAATCACCCCACTCTCACTCTCTCAACCTCTAAAGTATTTCATGTATTCTGCAGTCATAGTTAGAATGTACATTTGTTCCCTCAGGAGGAAACTCCGATGGACCTAGAGATCTGAAATGAAATAAAACCACTGACTACTGGATTTCTCTTTTCTCTTGCTCTGAAAATCTTCCTCCTCCTTGTGATATTGATTCTGCTCTCTTCTGGTTGAATTCTCGCTGATCTCCTAGATGACAGTACTTGAAGAAAGATGAGTTAATAGTGATGCCTCATCTATGCTACATGTTAGTGTCTCATTTTCTGACAGATGGATGTCCTTTGCCTAATTAAATCACGTTTTTACTCCAAAAACGACTTTTCTTTTTTTATTCAGCAAGTTTTATAGACCAATGCTAGGCTTCAGTATCCATCTTTGGTTATACGTTTAGAACTATCTTTTTAAAATGTCCTTTATGAATTGTTCATATTAGAAAACTTGCTATATGTCAAATAGTTTATGATCTTTTTAATGTCCATGAGATCTGTACTGATGTCCCCTCTTTCATTTTGATATTCGTAATTTGTGTTCTCTCTTTTCTTAGCATGGTTAAAGGTATACTGATCTCCAGATTTTTCAAAGGAAAAGACCTTTGATATTTAAAAAATAAACAACTTTTGGATTTATTGATTTCCTGTTTGCAATTTTATTGTTTTCTGCTCTAATACTTATTATTCTTTCTCTTCTGCTTAGTTTGGACTTAATTTGCTCTCTTTCTGGTTTCCTGGGATAGAAGTGTAAGTGATTAATTTCATATTTTTTCTCTTCTAATAGATGCATTCAATGCCATAAATTTCCCTCTAAGAACTGCTTTTGCTTCATTTCATAGATTTTGATAAGTTTTATTTTCATTTTCAATTAGTTGAAAGTATTTTAAAATTTATCTTCATTTCTTCTTTGACCATGTGTTGTTTAATCTCAAGTTATTTTGAATATTCTCAGCTATCTTTCTGTTATTGATTTCTAGTTTATACTGTGGTCTTATAGCAGGCATTTTATGACTTCTATTCTTTTACAATTGTTGTATTTCTTAACCGAGAATTTGGTCGATTTTTGTCAGTGTTCCATGTGAGCTTGAAAAGAATGTATATCCTGTTGTTGACGGATAAAGCAATCTATAGATGTCTGTTTTATTCAGCTGATTGGTATTGTAGAATTCAACTACATGCTTACTGATTTCCTGTCTGATTAACCTGTTCGTTTCTAACAGAGGTATGTTAAAGCATCTAACTACAATAATAGCTGCATCTATTTCTCCTTGAAGTTCTATCAGTTTTTGCTCCAGCTATTTAATGCTCTGTTACTGGGTATGTACACATCAAGGATTGTTTTGTCTTCTTAGAGAACTGACCCCTTTATCAATATGTAATGCCCCTCTTTGTCCATGACACAGGGATAAACAGACTTGGTCTGAAGTCTGTTTCATCTGAAATTAATACAGCTACTCCTGCTTTCTTTTGGTTAGTGTTAGCCTGATATCTTTCACCATGCATCTGCTTTTTATCTCTATGTGTCTTTAAATTTAAAGTGGGTTTCTCACAGACAATATATAGTTGGGTCTTGTTTCTTGATCCACTCTGACAATCTCAGTCTTATAGTTAGTGTATTTAGACCATTGATGTTAAAAGTGAATACCGATATAGTTGGCTTAATATCTACTAAATTTGTTACTGTTTTCTGTTTGTTGCCCTTGTTCTTTGTTCCTATTTTTGTCTTCCACTCTTTTTCTGCCTTTTTTGGTGTTAATTGAACATTTTATATGATTGTCAGCTGGTTAGTGATGGGCCAGAATGTTTTGATTTTATCACATTGCCTTCAATAGAAGATTAGACATGGGTGTCATCTGAAGGTTTATTTCCTCAAGTCCCTCATTTTCCAAATGAGAAAATAGAGACATGATGGCAATTACGAAGAAATGCTGGTTCATTATTCTTTTGTATCACATCACTTTGTTTTCATATATAATGGCACGGAGTATAGATGTTTCTAAGCAATGTCACTAATACATGTGCTATATAATCATTACCCCTCTTTAAAAAGTTACACTAGTCCTGAAAATATATGTATTCTACTGGTGATTATTTAATCAGCAACTATGAGCATTTTGAAGTTCCCCAGGAAACTTGTAGTCTAATAAATATTTCTATCAAAATGCTAATTACCAAATCTGGACCAACTCCAATTGGTCTTTGAGAGTACAGTTTCTCTGAACCTTTTGTTTAAGGCAAGAGAAGCCATTGTCATCACAAAGAGAGTACAATCTCCCTAGCCATCCTCAGAGCCCTGTATGATCCAAAAAGTATTATAAATGGTTCCATGTCACTGTTATATTTATAACTGCTAGATAGTATGATTAGCATTTTTCATGAATTGAGAGCATTTTCCTCCTCTCATAGTGTCGTATATTGCCACAAAGCACATTTGAATATTATGTGTAAATAGGTACTCTGAGTTCTGTGCACTCCATGTGATTAACTTGTAACACAATCTAGAACAATCTTTTGATGCTTCTGCATGCCTGGGATAGAATCTTGTCGTTGCTCATACAATGATTTACAGTTTGTGTCCTGTCAGTTCCATGAAGATAAAACACAAATGCCAAGCTAGAATGAAGCAAATGGAGAAAGATCCCATTCCCTGCCTTCAGCGTGATTTGTGATATTTACTGACTAACCAAACACTACAAACGGGATCAGACCCAAATAGCCTTTTAAGACTGGAGTGGTGACAATTGGCAGTGGTTAATGTGGTACCAAAACATGTACGATATTTGCAGTGTCACAGAACAGGGCCATTTCCAAAGGGGAAAGGCAGCACCACTTCACAAAAGACATTGGGAGATGATATGGGCACAATCCATCGTCCTGGGCATAGGAGAGAACCCAGAAATGTCATAAAATCCCTCTTTGATCTGTTGTCGCTACTGTTGGTTGTATGGGAAATTAACATATTTAATTAACTGTCTGACCAAAGCAGCTGTTACCTTATATAAAACCTTGAACATTGATGCCTGGCTTATCCCACTAGGTGTTTGAATGTGCCAGTGGCATAAGACTGATGATATTTTTATACTGCATGGCGCAGCATGACTTCTCTTGCAATCAGCTCAAGTCAAGATCTTCTTTAAATTCTTCATGGAGAATAATGATGCTCCAGCCCAAATTACTTAATAGCATGTTGTATCAGGCCAGCCAACAGGAAGCTCCACGCACAACAAAACAGACTCTGGCCAATCCAATCAATCCTATCTTCCTAAAAGGCCCCGCTACATAGGCCTTGGAAAGGGCAGTCAAGTATCTTTCTCCTTCATCAGTATGCTATTTTATTCACAATTCAGTTCTCTTATTACAGATTATTATTTGCCTTCTATATTTTTTTCAAAAATTTTTTTCTTGGCTGCGGTATTTCCAAATGGAAAGAAATGTTTCCAAGTCAGAAGCTGCTTTCATTAGTTTGCTAAGTTGTTGGTCCAAAGCTATTAGGATCTTGTAAAGTAAATTTAATGCATCTAATTTTATATGGCACATGGATTGGTTTGAGGGATTTCTGAGAGGAGGGTGCAAGAGAAGGTGTAAGGTGGCTTTTCCGATCATTGAAAAATGCTTCCTTTGCTTGGTTCGTCATTTCACCCATTTATAAGAGAGTAAGAATAAAGCATTTTCTATTTTGGATAGCTTGAGCTGTGAAGTGATGAGTTTATCTCTAGCAAAGATGGAGGCCAGAATTCTCAATACTTTTCTCAAGGGCGATGTGACAACACTGGTTATCTTGATTGCCTGTGCTGCTCTTTTTCTGAACGAATTTACTTTGTCATTGAATGTGTCTTCCTCATCATACCTTTACCACTGGATACACTTAATATTTCCTTTTGTGCCATTTCTGAAATTCTTGGAGAGTCTTGCAAAGTCTGCATTTTTGGCTAGTACCATATGTAACTTACAAACTGCTAGTTCAGCAATTGAAGAGCTCAAAATCCTGATTAGAGAGTCAGTCCTTCATAAAGTCTATGGAGAAAAATGTTAGCCAGCAAAACCTTTTCTTCAATGTTTGCATTATTACATTTGAAACTGCAATTAATATTCCGTGCAATTAATATTATGCACAATTAATACAAATATATACAAGATACTGTGTTGCTAATAAGCAATAATCAGAACATTAACTTGGTATATGATTCTGTAAAAAATAATTTTCCAAAAATATATATCAGAAGAAATTTTTAATAAATATGAGTGGCATTTACTTAATTATTAATGAGCATATCCTGAATTGCAGGCACATTTATTTGCACAAAGACAAATTTTAGTTTCTTTTATCTATCATGGGGAGAAAACTTTCAGGGTTAAAGAAAAACAAAATGGTGATTGGCTGGTTCAATTTTTTTTACTGATTCATTGTAAGATAAATTGAAATATACATTTATATATCTATATATGTGTATATATAAATCAATTACACATTTCTTCCTATAATTATAAGGTATAGGAGGAAACTTGTTCTTCAAAAACATGTTATTAAAGCAAATGGGGCAACATCATATCTGAAACCAGGAAGACCAACTTTAAGCCTATAGACTTTAAATATTAGAGATCCTAGAGACCTTTCTCAGTATTAAATTCAATTAGAAACAAGTTGTTCAGGCAAGTAGGTAATATTCTCTCTGCTGCTATAGAACTAATTTCTTTTGTTACTCTGACCACAGGATTCCTGACTACTGTTTTTAGACAGAATTCTCCCACTTCATTCCTGTTATCCGTCAAATATGTGTTACTCATTCTGCTGGATACTGAGGAGAAGAAGTAAGGAGTGATAAGTGAGATACTCTTGTGTAGAGAATAGATACCTAGCAATGACTGTAATTGCGGAGATTCTTTAGAGATCTTAATGAATAGAAGAAAAGAATATATGCAAAATACTACACAGCTAATATGAATATAATTAGAATTAATAAATTATAGGTAATATAGAGTGAAGCTCCAAAAATTTCTAAACCATTTCTACCATACCTTGAAACAGGTATTCTGTTAATAAATTTAAGCACATTCTCTCATGTATGCCTCCTAACACACATATGAGGTGGCTACTTTGAACAGATATTATCAGCTAATATTATCAACTTTGAACAGATCAGAAAACGAAAAAGAACTTAACTGTCAGGATGAATTGTGTCCATAAGCAGTAGAGGATTTTGTCAGCTTAGGTCTTTCCACCTACATTTATGTGCTGACTGATTTCACAGTCCTTACGATTCAGTGAACTTGACATCTACTCTGATCTGTTGCAAATAGTGCTGCACAATTTCTGCTGATCTTGAACTCACCTGGCTAGTCTGCTTTACCTGTAGGAAGGCTTTGTTTGTTTTTTTCTCTTTTACTATTTGCTGCAAGTTCGTAAACTCCTGGTTTGTACTTGCTCACTCTTTTGTTTTCAAACTGCACTTAAAGGAGTTTGCTTTTCTCCAATCCTCTTCGCCAAATGCCTGCTACTTGTTATTCATCACTCCTGGAACAACTACTTTTTTAAATTTTTATGACCCTAAAACGTTTCGTTTGCTCCTTATGCCTGTGTGCTAGATTGAACTGTGAGATGATTTCATGGATTTGAGCAGGACCTGAGACTCAGAGACTAAGAACCTGCATCACCACTCTCATTACTTCTTAGTGTATGCATTTCTCCCATTGTACCACTTTCCAAGGATGGCTCTGTCTTTTCATCAGTGAAATATCAAACTCTGGCACCATGTCAGTCATGGATGTAATAGGCGATAACTAAATATTTGTTGAATGTTAAGTGAATTGGAATAAATATACTTAAATTAAGATAATATGTTTAGTTTGGTATTTTTTTCTCTTTATTTTCAGAATAGCATCTCAAACTTTTCTGAGAAATTATCTTCAGTGTGCACAGACTTCATACCTACATAAATGGTAGGAACGTGACTCAAGCAAGAACTCAGGTAAGAACAACAGCTTGGTTTCTCTCTCTCTCTCTCTCTTTCTCTCTCTCTCTCTCTCTCTCGCTCTCGCTCTCGCTCTCGCTCTCGCTCTCTCTCTTTCTCCCTCCCTCTCTCCCTCTCCCTCTCTCTCTGAGTTTGAATCAAAAGAAGAGGGACAAGGATAAGGTAGGAATACTTTGGAGCTTATCTATTTCCCTGGAGACTTCTAGTACAGTATGTCTATTTCAAGTAAGTTTCCTACTATTTAACAGTATTATTGAGGTATAATTGATATACAATATACTTCGCATTTATAAAGTGTATAACTTTTTAAGTTTGGACATGTGCATGTAGCACCATGAAATCATCACCACGGTCAAGATGATGAATATATTCCACAACACATCAAATTTTCACTTTAGCCTTTCCTAATCCCTCCCTCCTACTCCTCCCATTCCCCCTCTCAAACACACACCAAATTTGGCAAACACTGCTCTACTTCCAGACAGTATACATCAGGTTGCATGTTCTATAGTTTTTTAATACATGGTATCATAAATTAGGTACTTTTTCTGTCTGGATTCTCTTATTCATTGTAATTCTTTAGAGATTCATCCATGTAGTAGTATGCTTTAATAGTTTACTTTTTATTGCTAGTTTATCCATTCACCTATTGGTGGATTTTAGGGATTGTTTTCAGGTTTTGGTTATTATGAATAGGCAGATATGAACATTCCTAAAAAAGTTGTATGAACATATGCTTTTTTCCCCCTTTCCTTGCTTTTCTGTTCTTATGTTAATTCACTTAGGATAATGGCCTCTAGCTCCATCCATCTTGCTGCAAAGGATGTCATCTCAATTTTATGGCGATGTAGTATTTCATGGTGTATATTTACCACATTTACTTTATCCAGTCCACCACTGATAGAAATTTAGATTGATTCCATGTCTTCGTGGAGATTCATGTAATCTGTCAATAAGTCCATTTTACTTTTTTCTTTCTAATCTGGATGTAGTCCACTTCCTTTCTTACTGTGTCAGATAAAACCTCCAGTACCATACCACATAGAATGAAAGTAGTGAGAATGGACATTCTTGGTTTGTTTTGTTTGTTTTTGTTTTTCTGATTTTATGGGGAAAGCATTTAGTCATTCATCATTAATGTTAACTGTAGATTTTCGGTAGATGTCTTTTAGATTTTCTGTCAGGTTGAGGCAGTTTCCCTCTATTCCTAGCTTGCTTAGAATTTTACTTAGGAATAGATAATTTACTTAATTTTTTTGCATCTATTGATAACATCCTGTATTAATTCATTCTCACACTTACGTAAAGAAGTACCTGAAACTGGGTAATTTATAAAGGAAACTGGTTTAATTGGCTCATGGTTCTGCAGGGTGTGTAGGAAGCATGGCTGGAAAAGTCTCAGAAAGCTTACAATCATGGCAGAAGGCAAGAGGGAAGCAGGTAGTCTTACGTGGCCAGAACAGGAGGAAGAGAGAGAGGGGGGAGGTGCTCCACACTTTTAAACAACCAAATCTCACAATAATTCACTGACTATAATAAGAACAGCACCAAAGGAAAATCCACCCCCATGATCCAGTCACCTTCCACCAGGCCCCACCTCCAACATCTGAGATTACAATTTGATATCAGATTTGGGACAAGACAGAGGCTCCAACTATATCATATCCTTTTGCTCTTGTTAGTTCATTAATATGATGAATTACATTGACGTATTTTCAGTATTGAGCCTCCTTTGCATTACTGAGGTGAAGGTAAATTGGCCATGAGGTATTCTTCTTTTCTTTAATGTTAAGTTGAACTTTTTACATTTGTTATCAAAAGGATAGTGGTCTGTAGTTCTCTTTTAATTTTTAATACTGTATTTGTTTTGGTGTCAGAGTAGTATTAATCTCAAATGAATTGAAAAGCACTTCATTCTTTTGATTGTGTGAAAGAATTTATGGATAAATATTGTCTTTTTTTAATGTTTGAAAGTTTTATTTCTTAGCAAAGATATTTGGGCCTAAAATTTTCTTTGTGAGAAGGTATTTAACTAAAAATTCTACTTATTTAACCGACTTGATATACAGGTTGTTTGTTTCTTCTTCTGAGATCTGATATGTGTGCCTATCAAGGAATTTTACATTGTATGGAACTTGTTGAATTTATTGACATAAAGATGGCCATAATATTTATTTACATTTTTAAAAGTTATAGAATACATAGTGATGCCACCTCTCTCACTTCTGATATTGGTAGTTTGTTTCTTCTTTCTTTGTCTCCTGTCCATTTGGCTAAAGTTTTCTCGATCTTATGGAACTTATATGAGATAAAATTTTTGGTCCTATTTACTTCCTCTATGGTTCTGTGTTCTATTTTGTTGATTTCTGCTGTGGTCTTTATTATTTCCTTTTTTATTTACATTGGGTTTAATCTAGTTTCTTAATATGAATAATTAATAATTATTCACAAATATTCTTCTTTCTAATGCTATAAATTTACCCCTAAGTACTGCTTTTGCAGCATCCCATATGTTTGAATATGTAGCATTTTCATTTTGTTTAGATTGAATACTTTGTAAACTTATTTTGATTTCATCTAAGACTAATAGATTATTTAATCACATCTTACTTTGTTTACAAATAGATGCCTCAATAATCCCCAAATTTCTGTACTGACTTTTAAAATTTAATTTCATTGAGATAAGAAAAAACATACTTTGCATGGCAAAAATCTTTTTAAAATGATTGAATATTGTTTTACCTTGGAAAATATCCTGGATGCAGTTGTTTCTTATCTCCAAACTCATGTTGAAATGTGACTTCCAGTGTTGGAAGTGGGGCCTAGTGGAAGGTGTTTGGATCATGTGGGCAGATCCCTCATGAATGGCTTGGTATCTTAATGAGTCATCTTGGTGTCATCACTGGTAGTAATGAGTGAGTTCTCACTCTATTAGTTCATGTGAGAGCTGGTTGTTTAGACAACTAGGTTCCTTCTCCCCTCTCTCTTGCTTCCCCTCTCTTCCTCCCTCTCTTTCAATGTGGCATACTGGCTCCCCCTGGCCTTCTGCCGTGAGTATAAGCTTCCTGAGGCCTCACTAGAAACAGATGCTGACACTATACTTCTTGTATAGCCTGCAGAACTGTGAGCCAAATAAGCATCTTTTCTTTATAAATTGCCTAGCCTTGGGTATTTCTTTATAAAAACACAATACAGACTAATAAAGGTACATAAATATTTGTTATATCTCTTCACCAATTGACTCCTTTATTATTAAGTTAGAGTATTCAAACCAGTTTTTAAATCTACTTGGTCTAACAGTTACTCCAAATGTCTTAGTATTATTTTAGCATATATTTTTGCATTATTTTATCCTAGTTTTGACTCTGTGTTTGAGGTGTATTTCTTCTGGGCAACATGTACTTGCATTTTAGGTTTTTCTTTTTCTTTTCTTTTTTCTCTTTTTTTTTTTTTTTTTTTTTTTT